>NW_023260110.1:0-57519 GCF_009762535.1 Notolabrus celidotus
GGCGAGCATTAGTCCGCTTCCATCCAGCCGGTTAACCGGAGAGCTGCCATTACTCATGTCCTAACAGCCTGTAATGGAATTTCCTCGGATGAGCAAAAGGTTGTCAAGCCGCTCGCTGCAGATCAGAAAAAAGCAGCCGGCTGGAAGTCCAACGAGAGGAGTGAAGAGAGTAGGAACACGAGCGCCGGCTTTTAACACTCCATGTTTCCATTAATTACCTGAGAGCTTTAAGGACACGCGGGCTGCACACACACCGTCATTAACGTCTGCTTCTACTAATGAAAGTGAAGCTCTGTATTCACCACAACACATATCACAACACTGTCTCTGTAATTAATGCCACTTTCTTTTTATTCAGAGAGAAAAATATCAGATTGTCCTCAAGTATCTTTGTGTCCTCATCAACACAGAATATAAGGCGGGCGCTAGCAGCATATTAAAGCAAGTTTAGAGCCTGTAAGGTCACGATGTCTGAAATCTTCAAGAGTACAGACAGAAAAACAAATGTTGAATAACAGACTCATTTTATTTCTCTTCTGTGATGCATTTCAAAAACATTTTTTAAATATTTTTTAAGGTTACCAAACAGGAGGGTCAGTGGTCATCTTTTAATCTTTTAATAAACACCGTGAGTGAAGGACATGTTAACACATCTCTGATAATATTAAATCAGACCAACTCAGGTTTCGTTTTCATCAATGAGACAATATTTGTGGACCATCCAACGTGGTGGACCATCCAACGTGGCACCCCATCCAACGTGGTGGACCATCCAACGTGGCGGACCATCCAACGTGGTGGACCATCCAACGTGGCACCCCATCCAACGTGGTGGACCATCCAACGTGGCGGACCATCCAACGTGGTGGACCATCCAACGTGGTGGACCATCCAACGTGGTGGACCATCCAACGTGGCGCCCCATCCAATATGGCGCCCCATCCAACGTGGCGCCCCATCCAACGTGGCGCCCCATCCAACGTGGCGCCCCATCCAACGTGGCGCCCCATCCAATATGGCGCCCCATCCAACGTGGCGGACCATCCAACGTGGCGCCCCATCCAATATGGCGCCCCATCCAACATGGCGCCCCATCCAACGTGGCGGACCAGCCAACATGGTGGACCATCCAAAATGGCGCCCCATCCAACGTGGCGGACCATCCAACGTGGCGCCCCATCCAATATGGCGCCCCATCCAACGTGGCGCCCCATCCAATATTGCGCCCCATCCAATATGGCGCCCCATCCAACGTGGCTCCCCATCCAACGTGGCGCCCTAGCCAACGTTGCACCCCATCCAACGTGGCGCCCCATCCAATACGGCGCCCCATCCAACGTGGCGCCCCTTCCAACATGGCGCCCCATCCAACGTGGCGCCTCATCCAATATTGCGCCCCATCCAACGTGGCGCCCCATCCAACGTGGCGCCCCATCCAACGTGGCACCCCATCCAACGTGGCGCCCCATCCAATATGGCGCCCCATCCAACGTGGCGCCCCATCCAACGTGGCGCCCCATCCAACGTGGCGCCCCATCCAATATGGCGCCCCATCCAACGTGGCGGACCATCCAACGTGGCGCCCCATCCAATATGGCGCCCCATCCAACATGGCGCCCCATCCAACGTGGCGGACCAGCCAACATGGTGGACCATCCAAAATGGCGCCCCATCCAACGTGGCTGACCATCCAACGTGGCGCCCCATCCAATATGGCGCCCCATCCAACGTGGCGCCCCATCCAATATTGCGCCCCATCCAATATGGCGCCCCATCCAACGTGGCTCCCCATCCAACGTGGCGCCCTAGCCAACGTTGCACCCCATCCAACGTGGCGCCCCATCCAATACGGCGCCCCATCCAACGTGGCGCCCCATCCAACATGGCGCCCCATCCAACGTGGCGCTTCATCCAATATTGCGCCCCATCCAACGTGGCGCCCCATCCAACGTGGCGCCCCATCCAACGTGGCACCCCATCCAACGTGGCGCCCCATCCAATATGGCGCCCCATCCAACGTGGCGCCCCATCCAACGTGGCGCCCCATCCAACGTGGCGCCCCATCCAACGTGGCGCCCCATCCAATATGGCGCCCCATCCAACGTGGCGGACCATCCAACGTGGCGCCCCATCCAACATGGCGCCCCATCCAATGTGGCGGACCAGCCAACATGGTGGACCATCCAAAATGGCGCCCCATCCAACGTGGCGGACCATCCAACGTGGCGCCCCATCCAATATGGCGCCCCATCCAACGTGGCGCCCCATCCAATATTGCGCCCCATCCAAGATGGCGCCCCATCCAACGTGGCTCCCCATCCAACGTGGCGCCCTAGCCAACGTTGCACCCCATCCAACGTGGCGCCCCATCCAATACGGCGCCCCATCCAACGTGGCGCCCCATCCAACATGGCGCCCCATCCAACGTGGCGCCTCATCCAATATTGCGCCCCATCCAACGTGGCGCCCCATCCAACGTGGCGCCCCATCCAACATGGTGCCCCATCCAACGTGGCGCCCCATCCAACGTGGCGCCCCATCCAACGTGGCACCCCATCCAACGTGGCACACCATCCAACATGGTTCCCCATCCAACATGGCGCCCCTAATTATGCTTGACTTCTAGCTTTAATTGAATTGAGTTGTCATGAACAGAGATATTTTCTTTAATCCAGGTTCATTCTGCTGAAGGTTTGGAACATTAACATTGGACTCTATGGGGATTGACTCACTTTTGGAGTCGACCTCGAGTGGACACTGGAGGAACTGCAGTTTTCCTCACAACACATCAATGTGCTGAACATGTGTGAGGACACGGCTGTAAAATGTAATAAATGTATGTATATATAAAACACATCATTATATTCCTTAGTATTCATATTTAGAATAATTCAAAGTCATTAAATGATAATCTGTGAGGAAAATAATTAGCAACATTAAATTATGGATATATCAATTAAACCTGGACAGATGGGATCTCTATAGGAGGAAGAGATGATGCCTCCATG
Source organism: Notolabrus celidotus (assembly GCF_009762535.1). Taxonomy (NCBI): domain Eukaryota; kingdom Metazoa; phylum Chordata; class Actinopteri; order Labriformes; family Labridae; genus Notolabrus; species Notolabrus celidotus. The sequence continues at coordinate 3,009 of NW_023260110.1, forward strand.
TGACTGCAGCGTCTCTGAGTGTAAATGAACAGTGAAAGAAACACTAATAGGCTCAGCAGTTGCTCTTGGTGTGCAGTAATATGGAGAATGAATATTGCAGTGATAGGAGGATAATGATGATGATTATGAGAGACAGGGAGCCTGTTGTGTGTTGGTATTAAAACCTGTGAATCCTCCGAGCCAGAGATAAATGATTCTGAAACGTGGACGGTGTGAGCGCAGGGACAATGAGTGTAAGACGTGGTGAAATGCACCTTTAAACCTCCCTCCTTTTATTCACAGCCGTTTGCTATCGACGGCCTGCTGGGACTCTGAATTGAAAGGGCATGATCTTTTCTGAAGGCAGACAGGGGATGGTACAGACACTATTTTCAGAACCACATCAAGCCAATTAGCACAGCAGCAGCTAAGCCGGTGCATGCTGGGAGCCTGTGAATGTATGAGAACATGCGAGTGTGTGTGTGTGAGTGTGTGTGTGTGTGTGCATCTGTTTCCTGTAAGCTCAGCCATATGTTCATATTCTGATTGTATGTGGTCGTGCGTCGAGCCTCGTGTGTCTTTGCAGTCATGCGGAGGGTTAAAATTATCCCGGGCTCGTTAGCTAAAGCGCCCCATGCGACTGCTAATTAGCACATAATAGGACAGGCGCGTCCGCCACAGAGGGGGCCCGTAATTTAAGAATAAAGTTCATTTTCCTTCCAGAGACATTCCTCACAGCCGTGACCAGGCGACTACAATCAGCCTCCTGCCCATTAGCATCGCCCGTCAGCTGTGAATCATCAGTTATTATTAGCTAACAGAGCTTTTGTTACTCTACACACAGCACAGGAGGGACTGACTCAGGGTCCATGCTCTCTTATTAACACTCAAAGACAGGAGCTCTATAACGACTACACCAAACAGAGCAGGTAGTGTCACCACTCTGAGGTTATTACAACATCATTGGGATAATTAGTGTGAGGCTACATGGATCCAAAGTCTCTGGAAAGCAGTGTGAACCCTTCTTTAATCAGTCCCTCCAGGATTTCACAGGTATTTTTTGTGATTGTTGCGATTCCAAAAAAGCCTGATTTTGAAACAGCTTTTTGAAAAAATTGCAGTGAAAGTTGTGATTTTTTTTTAAGCTTTTCCCCAGTAACATCTCAGGGGGAGTAAATACACTAAATCACAGTTATTTTTAGAAAACATTCTCTCTGTGACCACTGTGACTGTATTTAGATTCTCTTGACTCACAGTAAAATGCCATGAAAGGACTGTATTGCACATTTACGACGGTCCCTGAATGCACCTGCAGTGACAGGCTCACTGCACAGACAGTCAGTTCACGGCACTCTGAAATGCATCTTCATCTTTGATGACGAGGAGTTGATCCAAACTTACTGAATGTGTCTGATGTTTCACCAAACTGGATTAAATCAAGCTGTAGACGGTAACCACGGCAACAACGTCAAACATCAATTATTAAACAGACGTCCCCCCGGTTGTGTCTTTGTCACTAACGCACACCGGGGGGTAAAAATCCTCACTGAAGATGAGACAGATGCATGGAGGTGAGGAGAGCTGGTTCATAAAGCACACCTGCTGCAGGTAGAGACCAAGCTAATGTAATTGTCATTGATTTATTATAGGATAGACCCTTAAGATGCAGCATCTCGTTTTCATGGGGGTCCCAACAAAACACAAAGCAACTTAAAGCCGCAAGGACTTCAGGGGCTTTTAAGCTGCATTTAAAAGCCCCTAAAGTCCTTTTCCTGTTCATGGTGAGACATGTGTGTTTCCTGCACCGCCTGAGAGTCTGCCACGCCCACAATTATAGTCTGAACTGTATGTCTCTAACAACATTAAATCATCATTGTGTCTACTATAGAATATGCCTTGTTTGGACTGAATTGGAGAGGCTGAGATCTCTTTAATGCGTACCCTTATTTGGGCGCCATTTTGAATTTTCAAAGCTAGGTGGCGCTCTTCCTGTTGAGTTAAATACACGGGTGTAAGAGGCTTTTTTATGCGTCCTGATGCCATGAATATGCGTTTACATTTTCATGCATGTAGCTCAAAAGAACCTCTATGGGGAGGTTTTTTTGAACATGCTATGTGGTACTAGGGAGCACATTTTTGAGACTTCTTTTATGAGACCTCATATTTTACACCAGGCCAGATGAGTGAGTTAATATTAATAAATAATAATAATAATCCCTCGGGTTTGAAGAGGGCCTTCTGCGACCTCGTCGGTGCTCGGGTCCTGAGTAATACACACAAAACAGTAAATCACAACAAACACAAATACACAAACACAGAGAGCTCTCCCTCACCCTCACTCACTCCTGGACCCACCCTGCACATCAGAAACAGAATCTAAAAGCATGCTTCTATGATAGAGGGCTGAATCAAACACAGAGAACATTTTCTCATTGGATCCAAGAAGAACTGAAAACCCTCATTTTAGACTCTCATCGTCTTTATGAACAGGACACTGAATATTCTGCGGGGTGTGTTTGGAGGACCCTCCCTGGATCTTGGCGTTTAGTCTCAGCCGGGAAACATGAGAAACCAGATCTGCCGCCGCAGCAAACAGGAAGCTGAAAACGTGTCCGTGTTGAAGGTGCGAGTGTGTGAGAAGCAGCTGGAAATAGAAAAGAGAAGAAACACGTCCGTGTTTTCTACAGTCTGAGGTTTCGATCCTCCTTTCTTCATCTCTTCATCATGAAGTTTTGCAGTTTTTGTTCTTGTCTGCTTTCAGTCATTCTGCTCCTGTCAGCTCTCTCTGAGAACTTCAAGGATGTTCAAACGTTCAATCCGTCTGCCTTTGTTTAGATGTTTGTATTCATTAAAGTCACATCAGAAGGTTTAAATGTAGATTTATTTCACTGCATCCTGGAGGGAGACTTTGCCTCAGTGAAGATGAGCAGCAGGTCCATCCTCCCTGAGTGAAGGTTGAAGGTTTGATTCCCTCCCGTGTCTCCGTTTGTTTCCACTAATCGACGTTTGATATTTAAAAACCTCACAAACTGTAAACTTAATGACGGAGCGAGACGCTGACATCCGCAGACGGACCCATCGATCCGAGAGCCGGGGAGTCTCTCTTCCTCTGGCCCCGCCCACCTCTAACCTTTACCGCCACTGGCCGACAGGTCCATCAATCATGGTGAGTGACAGCTGCAGCGGCCCCGCAGCCGGCTGATCAATGGCATGGATTTTCCTCCCTCAGACACGGATATTATGACATCTGACGGTGATGGCGGGTAATATTCTCCTGTCTGAGATAAACACACACACACACACACACACACACACACACACACACACACACACACACAGAATTAAAAGACAGTAAAGGTGGAGATCAATCTGTGTGTCTGTTGTTTTATCGCTGCTGTCAATCAATAGCACTTTGAATGGAAGATGAATGGAGGAGAGAGGAGCACACAGAGGGACTCTCTTTATGGAGATGAATACAAACACAACAACAAAGTCCCACTTTCACTTCAAACCATGGATTCGTAAGAAAAGGGGGGGTTCCTGGTCTGCAGGGTGACCAAGGCTCCAAAAGAAGAGCTCAAACAGGATCTGCTGGTCCTCATAGAACGGTGTCAGCTTGTTGAGAGAGCCTCATACGGACACGTGAGCATCAGAACTGGACCACGGAGCATTGGAAGGAGACCCAGAAGAACATGACGTGTTCCAGTCGTTGGCTTGGTCTCAATCTAATCGATCATCCTTTGGAAGTCTGACCGCTTCGCAACTTCCAGGACTGGAAGGATCTGCTGCTGACGTCTTGGGGCCAGATACCACAGCCTGATGGTCTGTTGTCATGTGTGACGTCGCCATCAAGAGGACCGTGTGTAGACCAACATGCAGGGAGGCTCTCAGTTCAATGAACGTTGGCTGGAAAACAATAAATATAAACTATGATTAAGACGTGGAGCAAACCCACACACTGCCTGCTGCAAAGTCTGCAAGGAAGAGATCAGACATCACACCTTCAGAGGTCTAAAGGAGACCATGAGGGGACCTACGCAATGGACCCCATGACGAAATCAGTAATCCAACCTTGCAAAACGATGTGACACTGCCTCCATTAGTATTCTTGTTACTGTGTGTAACCCCAGACTTTCATCAGATCCATGTCCAGTCCTGTTCCATGCTCTCTTGTTCGTCAACACCCACCGGCTGGCACGGAGCAGGACCTCCGTACAGCTGGAGTCATGTGACCGAGGTTTCCCCTTCTGTAATCCCTGAATCAAGGATCCTCCTCCTCCTCGTCTCCTCATCCATGTTGTCTTTCTGGTCCTCTGAAAACCTCATTCAGAATCTCCTGTGCTGTGAGGCTCGTATGATGAAGTAGTCTGATGAATCTCTCGGTGTTTCTCTGACTCACACATAAGCATCTAAAACTTTGAGCGGTGTCTGAAATCATCTTCTTCACAATCAAAGCTTAAACTTTTGTAACGTCACCGCATGCTGGAGGAGATTCTGACCATCATTGATCATCTGATAAACTCTTCTTTAGAGAGTTACTGACGCCTCCTTCAAATAGTCAGCTCCACACAATCAGTGATTCAGCATAAAAACTACACGTACGTCTGAATTACTGCTGCTAAAACTAAAACCACTTCCCCAAGCAGCAAGATCTGAGCACTGATTGAAGAGCAGGACCGCCGGACAGCTGGAGTCATGTGACCGAGGTTTCCCCTTAGTAATCACTGAATCAAGGATCCTCCTCCTCCTCCTCTCCTCATCCATGTTGTCTTTCTGGTCCTCTGAAAACCTCTGACCTGTTGACTCCAGGCCTGGCTCCGCTCATCATGACTTTGGTTTGTTGTTGTAGTTAAGTGAAATACGATCTGGTGATAACACAGAGTCTTTTATTCTGAAAATTAACCGGATGTTTTCATTTGGTTTTGGTGAAACCTGACTTCCTGTCCCGCTCCATCTGCTCTGTTGAGATTGATGCGTCGTGCTCCGGCATCCGGCACAAAGAGAAGTCTTGTGTATCTGATCCGGAGGACTCAGACCTGTTGGACTGGACTCTGCAACGAGCAGATCCAGTGGAAGTTAACACATTGACTAGAATAGAAACCGATCAGATCAGGAGCTGTGATGGACCGGACACAGATCTGGTGGAGTTTGGCTGTGAGAGATTCGCCGTCTTTGTTTCTCTCACCATTTTAACAGTAGAAAGTCGACCTAGTGATAGAGAGCGGAGGTAAAGCGGTCACTCCTTGTAGTCTGTCATTTGTTGGGATCCTTGGTGGGATGTAAAAGTAAAGAATCTGAGTCCAGTCACATTAAGGCCCCAAGGTTTCAGCTTTCCTTCCACTGATTGCAAATCAAAGCACCTCTTAAAACAAACAATGTAAGTAAGGCACATAAAGATGTTTTAATGAATGCAGAAGAAGAAGAAGAAGAAGAAGAAGAAGAAGAAGAAGAAGAAGAAGAAGAAGAAGAAGCAGTGAGTTTGCTCAGAGTGTCTGCTCTGTAAACTGTGAGGCAAACAGAGCTGTGAGCAGCAACAACTGGTCTCGACACTCTCCATACCGCGGCGTCCGACTGTAGGGAATCATTATGAGCCATCTGAGGATGTTTATTAATGACCCTGGCATGGCTGGAGGTGGCAGCCATGCTGTTAATGCTATTCACTGGCACACAGCGAACCGTGGCAGCGCACAAAGAGAGGCAGGCAGGCAGAGGACAAGGCGCCTGGTGGACATCCATATTAATGTCAAGCTCAGCCTGTGTTCTGCTGCCATGAGCCCCAGCTGAAGTCCAGACAGAGCAGCCTGATCCCACAGGACGCGCTCCTTTATCTTCAGACCAGCACATCCGCCGCCGCCAAAACTGTCACGAGACGTCTCAAAAGATGAGCGCTGATGTCCTCAAAATGGCGTCAGACGCCGTCTGATGTTCGGGGGGGAAAGTTTGGAGGTTTAAACTTTTACTCTGGAGTCGAAGGTGAGGACAGACAGAACTCCCTGACATGACCACACTACAGTACAGTTAAAGAACTCTTCTTTTAGGATGGAGGGAGCTGAGTTATCAGGAACTGGAGGGGAACAGGATGAGGACACGTCTCGACACGCTTCTAGTTTCGTGTCCCCGTGGTTCTTGTGATGAGAGAGAGGAGTGGTGGGGTTTGAAGGAAGGAGGGTTTTTAAGAACTGAGATGAAAAAGAGAGAATAAGATAAGACACAGGGTGATATCTTACAGTATAATAACTTCACTGAGGGTTTCTGTCAGACAGTTGTTGGTCAGTATTTCTGTTTTTGGGTTCCAAACAGAGCAGGTCTAGACCGTACTCTATGTTCTAATATTAACAAAGACCCAACATCAAGACCAGATCAGATCCAGTCCCCTCTTCCAGACAGGACTCAGTCTGATCTCATCTTAATCCACCATGAGCAGAGACCTTTGCAGCATTTAGCAAGTTACAGTGGCAAGGACAAACTTCCTTTAACAGGCAGAAACCTCCAGCAGGACCAGACTCATGTTAGACACACATCTGCTGAGACCGTGTTGGAGAGAGGGATAGAGGGAGATGAAGAGAGAGAGAGAGAGATGATAGTGGGGAGACGGATAGTAGTAGTTGTAGCAGCTGGAGTCTGGACCACGTCCACAGCAGCAGAGATCCAGAGGAACCTACGAGACAAGGGAGCTCAGGGACTCCAGAAAGGTCTAAGAAAAGAGAGAAGAGAGGGAGACCAGAAGAAAGAAAAAGAGGAGAAGAAATGGGGAAGGAAAGGAAAGAAGGAAAGGACGGGATGAGAGAAGGAGACATAAAGGATGAAGAAACATGGAAAGAGAGAAGAGAGAAAGAAAGAAAGAAAGAAAGAAAGAAAGGATGAATAACAGACCCCAAAAAAGGAATCTACAGCAGAGATCCAGAGGAACCTACGAGACAAGGGAGCTCAGGGACTCCAGAAAGGTCTATGGTTAGTAACTTTAATGGGACAGGAAGAGTTAAAGTGAGAGACAGGCAGAGAGAGGAGAGAGAGGGAAAGACAGGATCCCAGTGTGTCAGTCTAAGCCTATAGCAGCAGAACTAAGACCTGGTCCAAGCCTGATCCATTACAAGATCCATCACTCGACATGCACAAAGTGAGAGGAGCAGATTGTCCAGTGAAACATTGTGGAAACATGAATGTTTAACCAACAACTTAAAGCTTTTGTGTTTTACTGCTTCAGTGAGGAGATTTTATTTAATGGAACAGATTGAAATGATAATTAAAGAAAACAAGACCATGAACACTGACGAGTACAACGATGTATTCTTTGCCTCTTTCTTCCTGACTGGAGCTTTAAATGTTGTTCCATTTAAAATCCTCTCTGAGTTGTATCTGATGGTTCATGCTGTTTATTCACGGATGATGTAACACAGACATAAATTAAACACAAACCTGCTGATGGGAGATAAATCTGAAATTTAAAGGCGAGACGGTTTGGCTTAAATTACACAATACTCAGAACACAGCCGCTTTTTAATTTGTTTGGTTGCTCAACATGAAATGTTAAATTCCACATTGAGGAACAGGTGCAGCTTGTTGTGCTGCTCTGAATTTGATGTGTGGGTTTTCTGTTATAATATTGTCAGAGTAATAAAAGCTGCAGTAATTGTGTCTCTTTGGCTCAAACAGACAGGCCTACAGGGGGCCGTGCCGCGCTCGCTAATGTGGACTATTCTCCGTCTTGAAAAGCTGGCAGGTTCCCGGAGAAGCAGAAAAAGTAGAGTGAGAAAATACCAATTAAATATTTTGGAGGAGGTGTTGTGACCTCTCTGGTTCCTTCTTCCTGCAGCGTTTTATCACTCCGGCAGTTCTCTGAGACTCAAACTGTTTTAATAAGACCACAACTTTCCCCTTATCGCTAATAAAGCCTCTCAGTCTGCAGCTACCCGATCTGCTGAGAGGCTCTTTCTCTCACCAGAGACATTCAAACCACGCTGATAAACTCCACAGTGGCATGAAAGGACTGTTCACACCTGGACTCAGCTGCTGTTCATTCAAAGAGCCTGAGCTGCGTTCAAGAAGAGCAAAGAGAGAGGCGTTTAAACCGACGTTACTCACTCCAGAAGCATGACTGGGACTTTATATAGAACAGTAACCACATTTAAATCTGATATATGATGCATCTTAAAACATTAAGCAAATTAAAACATTTAGCATGTGCTAACACTGCATTTATTTTACTTTATTATTTAAAAAAACATTCATTCTGCATCAAGTCAAGCTGAAGAGCAAAAACTGCATTTCCTCAAGTGTCCACTTGAGGCAGGTTTCAAAACCAACAAGGTTATCCTGCTCATTACCTAACTACCAACTCAAGTTGAGTTAAGATGAATTCACTTTCATCTCATAATCTTCTTGTTTTGTTTTGGTTCATTATTTGTCTTCCTCTGTCTCTCTTTGATTTCATCCCGCTGTGATAGAACGGGGTTACCTTCCCCTGACCTCTGACCTCTGACCCCTGTGACCGCTGATCCCTCGGCCTTCCCTGTGGTGTTGATAAACTCCCCTCCCTCCTGTTGTGTCTCCTCTTCCTCTGCGCTCTCCTGGGGAGGAAGTGGAGCTCCCTGCAGCAGCAGGAGGAGGAGGAGGAGGAGGAGGAGGAGGAGGAGGAGGAGGAGGAGGAGGAGGAGGCGTCCAGGAGGAGTGTTTTGAGGCCTCAGTTAAACCCTCCGCCCTCGTCGTGTTGCAGTTTGGTAATCTGAGCGTTCTCTCTCTTTGAAATAATATCTGGAAAACGACAACCAGCAGCAGGAGAAAACACCCAGAGTGTTTGTTTCAGGGTTTAACATCGCCAGACGTTTCCACACTTTGCATCAGAAGAGTGGATCTGAATATGATGGTAAATGGTAAATGGACTTGTACTTATAAAGCGCTTTTCTAGTCTTTCTGACCACTCAAAGCACTTCTACATTACTCGTCTCATTCACCCATTCATACCCATTCACTCACTGATGGCAGAGGCTGCTATGTAGTGAGGGACCATCAGTATTAGCTAATCTCATTCGTACACATTCACACACCTCTGAACAACAGAGGGAGCAATTCGAGCAATTCAATGTTTTGCTCAAGGACACTTCGGCATGTGACTGCCGGAGCTGGGATCGAACCGCCAACCTTCCGATTGATAGACAACCGACTCTACCCACTGATCCACAGCCGCCCCTGTGATCTGTGTGACACGGGGTCAAAGGAGGCACACAGAGGATCGGACCATCTACAGACGAACAGCTGACTCTGTTTCTACTTCTGATTTTGGGGATAGATGTGCTCAGGCTTGGACCAAGTCTTAGTTATGCTACTATAGGCTTAGACTGACACACTGGGATCCTGTCTTTCCCTCTCTCTCCTCTCTCTGCCTGTCTCTCACTTTAACTCTTCCTGTCCCATTAAAGTTACTAACCATAGACCTTTCTGGAGTCCCTGAGCTCCCTTGTCTCGTAGGTTCCTCTGGATTTATGCTGCTGTGGACGTGGTCCAGACTCCAGCTGCTACAACTACTACTATCCGTCTCCCCACTATCATCTCTCTCTCTCTCTCTTCATCTCCCTCTATCCCTCTCTCCAACACGGTCTCAGCAGATGTGTGTCTAACATGAGTCTGGTCCTGCTGGAGGTTTCTGCCTGTTAAAGGAAGTTTGTCCTTGCCACTGTAACTTGCTAAATGCTGCAAAGTGCTCTGCTCATGGTGGATTAAGATGAGATCAGACTGAGTCCTGTCTGGAAGATGGGACTGGATCTGATCCGGTCTTCATGTTGGGTCTTTGTTGATGATAGAACATAGAGTTTGATGTGATATGGTACCTCAGTTATTTGCTCTCAAGGATGTGTTTTGAGGAAACAGTGTGAGTTTGTGACTCTGAGGTGTTTCCTGCTAATTGGACCATCCAGCTGTCAATCAGAGGGACAGTGGGCGGGGCTTCAGTGGGAATGGGGCACAGTGAACAGGAAGTTGCGCTCTCAGGGGTCGGATTCGCTTCAGTCCAAACGGAGCGAGTCGCTTTGACGTAATGGGGACACGAAAACATCTCATTAGGACCTGCCAGCTCTGATTAAACTTCATTAGCTCTCTGTTTCTCTCTTTCCTCTGCCTCCCTCTCTCTTCTTCTAAAAGAGAGGGATCCTTCTGATTATTCTTAAAGCTCCTCGTCTTTAGTGGCTTCTTTAATTTCAGAGTTTAAAGATCTTTGAGTCTGTCTATAATATTTTACTGTTACTCATTAAATGTGGTTTAAAAACACCTTAGCCCACTTAAATACTCATCACTTATGGTTGTATACAAATATTTCTCTAACATCTTTCTGTGATTTAAAAATAGGTCAACATTATGTTTATCATTTTAAATATTTGTTGTATTTATTTTTATTGCTTATATATTTTTTTATATTTAAACAGAAATTGTATCTCCATTGCATATTTTCTTTAACTTGAATTTATCTCTTTCTTTGTGAAATGATGAAATGAACGTATCGTAGTAACTCAGAGGAAGGAGGCAGGAAGTCAAAGTGAAGCAGAAGGAAGGTGACCTGTGAGTGGGAGTCGCCTGGGCCTAGGTCTTACCCTCAGCCAATCAGAGCAGACGAGGAGTATGAGGTCATCATGGAGGTCAGTGTGGGATGAACAGGTTCACTGGAGGATCTCAACTCTTTGTTTCTCAGTCTCAGTTTCTCAGTGAGCTGATCAGTGGTCCTGGTTTCTTCAGGAGATCCTTTAAGAGCAGGAAACAGTTTGTGGATCCTTTATGAGGATTATAATTTACTGAATCCACCAGCTCCACTTCACTGACAATCAAACATCCTGTTAGCAGTCCAATAATCCATGTGTCTGCCAGCATCAGAGTGGCATCCAACAGGCTGTGCAATATCCTATTAGAGATCCAATGTTCTACTGGTGATCCTGTATCCTGTCCGTGATCCACTATCCGACTAACGATCCAATGTCCCTCTGGCAACCAACACACCATTGTTGATCCACTACCCCAACAGAAATTCAGTATTCCATTGGTGATCCACCATCTTACTAAAGATCCAGTATCCCATTGGAGACCCACTATCCCTCTGATGATCCAATTCACTATGAGTGATCCAGTATCCCACTGGAGATCAGGTAACCATTGGAGATCCAATGTTCTACTGCAGATCCACTATCCTGTAGTTGATCCACTATCTCACCAGTGATCCTCTATCCCACTAGCAATCCGATACATCACTGGTGATCCAGTATCCCATTGGAGATCCACCATCTTACTACAGATCTAGTATCCCATTGGAGACCCACTATCCCTCTGACTTTCCAATTCACTATGAGTGATCCAGTATCCCACTGGAGATCAGGTAACCATTGGAGATCCAATGTTCTACTGCAGATCCACTATCCTGTAGTTGATCCACTATCACACCAGCGATCCAATACATCACTGGTGATCCAGTATCCCATCAGAAATCCAGTATCCCATTGGAGATCCAGCATCTTACTAGAGATCCACTAACCCATTGGGGATCCAATACTCTACTAATGATCCAATATGTCATTGGAGATCCACTATCCCTCTGTTGATCTAAAACGATATTAGTGATCCAATATCCTACTGGGGATCCGATATCCGATTATTCCAACAGTGATCCACTATCCCACTAACAATCCAATATTCCTCTGGCAACCAATACAACACTGGTGATCCAGTATCCCACTGGAGATCCAATATACTACTGCAGATCCACTATTGAACCAATATCCCATAAGTGATCAACCAGTCCTCCGGCGATCCACTATCCCTTTGGCAACCAATACACCATTGATGATCCACTATCCCTCAGTTGATCCAAGATCCCTCCACAGTCCACCATCCCACTGGCGGTGAAGTATCCCATTGGAGATTCAACATACTACTGGCGATCTACTATCCCAACAGCAATCCAATACACCACTGGTGATCCAATATCCAACTAGCGATCTAATGCCCCTCTGGATACCAACACACCTTTGATGATCCAATAAACCTCTGTGATCAGATATCCCTGCTGATCCAACAGACCACTGGTAATCAACTGTCCCACTCGTGATCTAAAGTCCCTCTGGCAATCACTAACCATTGGCGACCCAGTATCCCAGTGAAGATCCACTAAACCTCCGGTGATCCAGTATTGAATATTGATGTTGTGCTGTTCCAGTCTAAGAAGCTGATAACAGATGTGTCAGCAAAGACTATCTGTTCCATGAGTCGGCCTTCTTTCACTCTCTGGTAATTATTTTCAGGACCCACTGGATATAAATATATTTATATTAATTTGATATTGTTTATTTTTATTTGCCCTGAGCCTTTTGAAACTTGAATCACAATGTAAGATCTTTCTGATGAGGTTCATACATTTCATTAATTAATCAGAAGCTGTGTGGACGTGAGATCGTTTGAATTCCTCACTCCTGTAGTTCTGATTGTTTGAGTTTGATTTTAGAAATAAAGGACTAAATATTCATCTCAGACTCAGAATATCCTCCAAAGGATAAGAAGATGAAACATAGTATTTCCCCCCTCTCCTTGCAAACACAAACACTCCTTCTTTTGTTCATATTTCATAAATGTTTGACGCCTACGTGACTAAATATGGATTCCTAACCGGTTGTCCGTAGTCTTTATCATCACACTGTTGGAACAACAATCCGCTCTGGTCTCCAGACGACCGCAGCTTCATCTCACGCAGGCTTTCCTCTCTGAAACCTCGTGTTGATTTCTTTCTCTTTCCCAGACCAAACATCTGGTTTTTGAGGAGATGAAAGGAAGTCATCAAGGTTGCCTTTATCATTTTTTAAAAGGACTTTTCCTCCCCTGCAGCGGTGCCTCGTTGTCTCTGGGTCCCGGCGGTGCTCCTGACAGGATTCGTCATTCTGTGCTGAGTTATTCAAAACCTCGGGGATCATCGGAGTCTTCAGCAGCCCCGGGCTTCAGATGTGAACCTGGTTCTCCACATTTACATCCACACGCAACCCCCTCGGTTCCTCTCTCCCAGCACTGTGGCCACTCTTTATTCCTGCAGTACATCAGTAACATGTCCACGGCTGTGTAGTGGAAGTGATGGTGAAAACTTTGAGCTCATTTGAATGATTTTCTGCTCTGTTTGTCTTTGAGTTTCCTTCACGAGGGTTCCTCCTCATGTTTTACATAAATCTGTTTTACTGTTTATATTTCTTCTTTTTTTTAAACATTTTCTTATATAAGAATTTCCAAGAAGCTCAGAAATGTTGGATATTTTATAAGAAACACAACACCTTATTTTTTGTGATTGAAAAAAAGAAAGTTTGAAAGTTGTTCCCAAGAAAACTGGTAAAGAAATAAAGGACAGCTTTATCCCCAGAGGGGTAGCTGGTGTTTATTATGCTTCGTATTTATTATTTTACCTCCTTTATTTTCACCAAACACAGAGAGAAGATTCACCTGTTTTATTACGTGTCATTTTCTGAATAATTAAATATAAAAGATCTATTAAAACCATCTTTACTAAATAACTTTTCCTTTGTAGAATCAGGTTCTTATTGAAGCATAATAATGGAAAGCTGGGTTATTTAAATTCATTGGGATTTGTTGTATTTTCAAGCTTATCTTTAACACAAAGGCCTAAAATCATGACCTATTACTAAACTCAGATTTTCTGTAAATTAAAATAACTCATTACCCGGCTCTCCTCCTGATCTTCAGGATGTGTAAGAGGCTTGATTCTGATTGGTCTAAACCCCTTGACGACGGTTATTAACTTTCATTAACATGATCAACACCAGACACAAACTGATCAATCCACAGGGAAGAGTTCAGACACATTTAGCTTCTGCTTGTTGACACCACAGACCGTAAGGTGAGGGGAAACCGTTAGCTTACGTTAGCATCAAAACAATGTGGCTAAAATGTTAGCTTCAGTTAGCATGCTAAATCGTCAGGCTACAGACGTTTCCATCTTGGATCCTGTCCATCGATATGATGAAGGAGCAGGAGAGAGAAACTTTAGGTTAGAGATCTCTACAGAGAAAGTTAAAGCATGAGCGGTGGTGATGATAGCAGCAGGGTTCAAAGGTCAGACATTAGTTTCTTTTTAAAGGTGTGTGAACCTCAGAGCTCAGAGAAGAAGGAGAGCTGAATGAGGACAGGTTCATGTTCAATCCAACAGGCAGAGAAGAATCCATCACTATGGAGCGATCACTGACGAGGAATCACTGGGACTGTTTTTAAAAACTGTAAACATAAATCACTTAAATCAATAAAATCATCTTTAATGTTTTTAACATCGTGTTTGTGTCTTAAGGTAGTGGCCGGGTGTTAAGTGGGATGATGTATGATGAGCAGGTTGTTATAGGAAATAGAATCCCTTCAGGATGTCTCATCTCACTCTGTCAGGATTCTATTTCCCATAACTACCTTCTATAAATGATCCCTTACTTGTATCTCTCTGTTAGACCAAAGAACATAACTTACATTAAATAAAAGATCCAAAAAATCTTCAGACAAAACTCTACTCTGTGTCTTTAACCCTGGTTTTAACCGTTAGCATGGGTTAGCTTCTGTTAGCTTGTGACTCATGTGGACAGTTTCATATTCCACACAGGAGATCAGTTTAAACAGAACCCTGCTGAACATTTACTATGATCCTCTGCCTTTAATTTATGCTCATGGACTGTGTGGGCATAAAGTGGTGAAATGTAACAGCATGTGTGTGTGTGTGTGTGTGTGTGTGTGTGTGTGTGTGTGTGTGTGTGTGTGTGTGAGCTGGAAGGGCCTGGAGAAGAATTCCTGGTTTCTATTGATGATGCATTATTGATACTCTTTTCAATAATTCATTCACTGCTGAGTCTGCAGGCGGAGCTGAGACTTACTATTTTCTACACTTTTAGATTTGGCAGCCACACCTCCACGCAGGAAGGATAATGTAGACCAGAGGATCATCCACATTAAGAAGGGGGACGGGGTCTTTCTCTGAAGAACAGAGACGTGCCGGTGTTTGTTACGGTGATCTTTCTCATGTACTCTGTTGTTCCCGTCGTTTCAGTCCAATAGAGAATATTTGGAGGGCTGGTTGAAATGAGATGAGGCTGACACCTGGAGAAAACAGCACTTCCTGTTCTGACATCAACACCTGAGTTTGAGTCCAATCAGAACGAAGCGGGGTTCACATCACCAGATCATTTCCTTTGAGAAACGATAACCAATCAGAAGCACGCGAACAACAAACGCAGCAATGCCGACAAAAGCAAACACGTAGAATAAAGTGAGATGGACGTCAGACATGGAGGACTCCTTTGGTGCTTCCTGCTCACGTTTGACCACAAGAGACTTTGATGAGTAGATAAGGAAACACAGGTACACGTCTGAATCTTCTTAAAGAGTGTGATTATACGAACGTTTCTGTCGTCCTTCTACCTCTGCCTGTTTAACTAACTCTGATGTTCCTTAAAGACACCAGTAGATTTGAGTTTGCGAATGAGGTGAGTTACACGTGCACATTCATGACGTGTTCAACGCTTCATTCGCTTATTGGTGAGAGTTGAAAAATCTGTTCTCCAGTGAATCTTTCGTGCAGCGATGGTTTGCACACAGCACTGAGCAGGACAGCAGGAGCACTTGCAAAGCAGAGGCAGATACTTGCAGCTTAAATAGACCGCCAATGAGAGGATGTTGAGATCATCTGATAGAGAGGATGATGACGTGTTAGTATGAATGAGCGCAGCTCGAGTTGTCTGCCTGAACTAGCTTGCAGGCGGCGCTCTGAGCTTCAGTGAATCACTCGTGCCGCGATAACGAATCAGCATGGAGATCCTCCGGTGTCGTATGGTGTAAAGAACGAGACGTCTGTGGTTCAATCATCTGGACAGGCTGTTAGCGTTTCCTGAACCGTACGTCGACATGTCGTTCATCCGAACAGGAGCTCGCTGTGAGGACAGAGTGAGGAGGTTTATCTGCTAAGTTGTGGAAACCTTTGTCTGTCACTTGATTCAGATATCGGTTTTACTACCGTCTTTCCAGACCTAACTCGGTCTCAGCAGATGTGTGTCTAACATGAGTCTGGTCCTGCTGGAGGTTTCTGCCTGTTAAAGGAAGTTTGTCCTCTCCACTGTAACTTGCTAAATACTGTGAGGTGTAATGCTCCTGGTGGATTAAGGTGGGGTCAGACTGAGTCTGATCCTGTCTTGGTGTTGGGTCTCATGTCATAATTTGACATAGAGTGGTCTAGACCTGCTCTGTTTGTAAAAGAGTCTTGAGATAATGTTTGTTGTGATTTGGCGCTGTTCAAATAAAGGTTGATTGATTGATTGATTGATACTAGGAAGTTAGCTCCGCCCTGATTAGCATCACTGTGCTTGAGCACTTGAGTAATTTGTTGGTCTGGTGTGAACACGACTTGATAAAGGTGGAGTTGTTCTCACTTGTGCACACTGAGGATGCTTTGTGTCTCTTTCTTTATAATGAACAAACATGTTCATACTCTTATTGTTATTAAATGTGATATCTGATGATTTGTTCCTTTTTTCAGATGAACTGGACTTTTATTTGAGTTAAATATTCCTGAAACAGTTCCACCCTCACTGTTTGTAATGCTGCTCCTGATTCGGCGAGGGGTTGTCTATTTGCTGACCTTTAATCTAAGGGCACACTGGACGCCGTCGGACATGTAGTCCTATTATCACACACCGTGTTTGTGTTTTACTCTCAAACAGTAGATGTGTTTTTTTCTGTTAGCTGGAAGCGTTTCTTCTCCTCTCTGTGTTCCAGAGTGATGCTGGCTGATAATCGAAGCGCTCTGTGAAATTAAACGGCGTCCAGATGACGACGGGCTGTTCATGATGGAAGGGAGAGTGATGAGTGGGAGGACGGAGGGAGAAAAGACGTAGGAGTGGAAACACTAAGGGGGGGTCAGAGGTCAACACATCACACCACTCACATGTTATCCTGACAGAGTGAGCGCCGAGTGCTTGGAGGCAGCGCCGTGTTTGAATGTGAACCTCGTGGAGAAGAAGACAACTCGTACATTTGTGCATCAGGACAATTTAATGCAGCAGTTTCCTGTAATGATCAGG
Source organism: Notolabrus celidotus (assembly GCF_009762535.1). NCBI lineage: Eukaryota > Metazoa > Chordata > Actinopteri > Labriformes > Labridae > Notolabrus > Notolabrus celidotus. The sequence goes on from NW_023260110.1 coordinate 20,066, forward strand.
TTTCATCTTTAGTGTAAGCGTCTCTCCTGGAAAGAGCTGCAGTTTCATGAGAGGAGAACAAAGGAACGAAACAAAAGAGGACAAACAACTCCGGCTCGATTCGTCTCGTCTGGATGTTTGAGTTTTAAAAAGCAGAAATATTAAAACATCTTTAATGTGCCGCTCGTACAGAGGATGATGAAAAAAGTTAGCAGGGAATCAATCTGAAAGCAAAGACTGCACACAAACACAAGTTTTCTTCTCCAGTTTGAGTCAAACTTTCCAGCTCTGCTCACAATACTTCATTCATCCCTCAAGGTGCATTTCAAGGTGAAACCGGTTGGTAAACAAAAGAGCTCGACATAAAACAATGAAATATTCATGCACGACACGAGTGAGAATACAAGAGATGTAAAGGTGAGAGAAGGCTCTGCAGCTGCAGAAACAACAAGTAATGATCAATAATGGAACTCATGTAACATAAACATTATCCTCCATCACTTTCGGCCTCTTTCACTCCACAAACACGGCTCCTTAGGACTCCTTTTGTTATTCCTGAGGCCGAAAGGAGCTAATAAACTGCTTCTGTTCATCTTATTGATGCATGGAGTGAATGCTGCTCTGCCTCAACGTGCTGCAGGTCTGCCCTCAGGGACGGGGTCAACGTCTTACACTTGTGATGTTAGAGAGTCTGCACCTTAAAGACAAGCTGCTACCCAAAACAGACATTCACCTTCATACCAATCAAATCACAAAGATCACTCGGGCCGGCAAAGACTCCCACAGGAAGGCAAAGTCTACAGCAGGTCAGCAATGTCGACATCAAGCCAGCACAGTCTACAGGGGGTCAGCTGAGTCCAAAGTCTGCCTACAAAGTCTACAATATGTGGGTACAACCTAAAGAAGGTCAGCAATGTCTATGGCGTGTAAATATAGCCGACACAAGGTCCGCATAGACTGCAGCGAGCCAGCACAGTCTAACACAGGCAGGCAAAGGCAAGGCCAGCACAGTCTAACACAGGCAGGCAAAGTCTTAAGGCAGGTGGGGCAGCTTACAACAGGTCAGCAAAGTGTTCAGTGGGTAAGCACAGTCTGAGATCAAGCAAGGTCTGCAGCAGGTCAGCAATGTCTGCATAAAGCTGGCAAAGTTTGCAGCAGGATGCATGGTCTTCTGCAGATCAGCTCAGCCTCAGGCAAGAAGGCACAGTCCACTGTAAGCCAGCACAGACAACAACAGGTCAGCAATGTCTACAACAAGCTGGCACAGTCAAGAGGTCAGAAATGTCTATAACAAGCTGGCACAGTCAAGAGGTCAGCAATGTCTACAACAAGCTGGCACAGTCAAGAGGTCAGCAATGTCTATAACAAGCTGGCACAGTCAAGAGGTCAGCAATGTCTACAACAAGCTGGCACAGTCAAGAGGTCAGAAATGTCTATAACAAGCTGGCACAGTCAAGAGGTCAGCAATGTCTACAACAAGCTGGCACAGTCAACAGCAGGTCAGCAATGTCTACAACAAGCTGGCACAGTCAAGAGGTCAGCAATGTCTACAACAAGCTGGCACAGTCAAGAGGTCAGCAATGTCTGCAACAAGCTGGCACAGTCAAGAGGTCAGCACTTTCTACTGCAGATCAGCTCAGCCTCAGTCTTTACAATAAAGTTGTTAAGCATGCCAACACTGGCAACAACAGGCAGGCACAGCCTACAGCAGGCCAGCAATGTCTACAACAAGCTGGCACAGTCAACAGCAGGTCCGTAAAGCTGGCAGCAGGTAGGCACAGAAAGCAGGAAAGCTAAGTCAAAGGCAAGGCAAGCAAAGTCTACTGCAGGCTGGCACAGTCTGAGGGCAAGCAAGGTCTGCAGCAGGTCAGTGATGTCTACATCAAGCTGGCAAAGTCTGCAGAAGGATGCATGGTCTTCTGCAGATCAGCTCAGCCTCAGGCAAGATGGCACAGTCCACTGTAAGCCAGCACAGACAACAAAAGACAGGCATAGTCTACAGAAAGGCAGCAATGTCTACATCAAGCTACTTTCAGGAAGTCGACCGCATGGAGACGATGGCAAAGTTCCTCAGAAATGTCTCTTACCCTGCCGATGGTTTGGTGTAGAAGTTACAGTGCCCGACTCCAGATCAGAGGCTGCAGCCCTCGTGGTTGGACTCCTTTGGCCGCCTTCACCTCAGACCTTTCTCTGCACGTCATTCTCTTAATCTACCCCCCCCACATTTTCAGTCTCTCCAGTTTAAAGACTAAATTAAAGATGTCAAACATTTAAAAATCCGTTGATGTAGTCAGGACTTTTTCAGCTTTACTTCCCAGAGACAAACATTTCTTATGAACCAGAACTTAAATGTTGAAGTTACCTGACTTTGTCAAAATAAACATGCTTTTATGTTGAAAGGTTAATAAGTCATCACTCATTGAACCCTTCTCTTAAGTTTTTAAGACGACACGTATAAAAGCCTTGAAATGAAAGATTTGTGACATATTTCCTTAGAGTGTGAACTGTCAGCTGGTTGTGAAGGCTGTCCTTCCTCCATTCAGCCGTGATTAATTGATTATGGGTAATTAATGAGCGGTTAAAGTGTGGGTGAACTGTCAGGGATGACTGACAGCTGCGACAGGGTTTTGTTGTTTTTTCTGCAGCACAGAGCTGCAGCCGGTTTACTGCTGTCACAACGAGGCTGACTGTCAAACACCAAATGTCTTATTAAATACGGCGACTTCAATTAAGACTTCTTTTTCCTTCACTGTTGGTCTGTGTAATGTTTTATTCTCAGAGCTATTTTAAGGTCTCAGGATACAAACAGCCTCAGGATTAAAGAAAGGTCTTATTTTATTGAGATTAACAGAGTTTATTTCTCTCAGATTAAATTCTGAACTCCACAGCTTCCATCAATATGATCTCAGTGAAATGATCTGTATTTACTTCAGATGTCACAATGATGATCAGCTGAGTCTGTGCTGACTCAGAACACTTCACGTTACGTCTGAATCATCAGGTTATTTTCAGTCTGTTTATTCTGTGGGGGTTTCGTTAGGTCAAAGATCGTCAACCAGAGTCGGTTTATTCAATCAGCCGATCCAACTAACTTCACCTGAACTCTGCTGTAAATGAAGCACAGATTAAAATTGCAATATGTGTTTGGATGCATGCAGAAAAACGGAGAATACTTAAAAGAAATAAGGACGAAAGATAAAAGTTTTGCAGTCAGCGTGCAAAGAGGAATGACACAATGTGACTTTGTATTACTTTTTTTTCTTACGTGCAAAAAATTTTGTCTGAAAAGAAAAATGCTCGATGTTCAAAGACCTTAAAGAGGAATTCAAAAGATTTCTGACCCTCTTAAATCATTTCAACCTCAAATTAAAGAATAGTGCTCAGGAATGAGAAGCACTTAAATGATTTCATTTAAAATTGTACAAAATTTAAAACAGTTCAGTCTATTCTTCTAAATTCGTGACATCACACAGAGAAATACTTTCAGTAAATCCTTCAAAATAAAAGAACAAAAATGCCTCTTTCCATCATTTATTATGAATCACTTCTCAGTTGTAAATGTGCAGGTGATTCTGTATTTATGGATCTCTACAGGTATATCATTATGCACATGGATGCACCTTCGTTCTCCTGTTCGGAGTGACGTTTGCACAGTCTCATTGTTGTGTTCTTTCTTTTCTCAAATAACAATGTCGTTGAATTTTGCTCAATAAACAGGACTGGCAAAAAAAAAAAAGGACCATGCATATTTATAATGAACACTTCTGTAAATATGCAAGAGTTAACAAAAGGCTAGTTTACATCCGTAGTCCCTTGCCAGATGTTAAACAGGCTCCCTAAAAAGATCCAGATTAAACAACAGAATTAAATATAGTGAAATAAAAAGAGAGAGGAGAAACCAAACAAACAAAGAAAAGTACAAATAGAACCATCTGATTAAAGATGACGACATCAGGAGATGACATGATGTGTGAAGCTGTCCTTCATTTATTTAGAAGTGTTGATTTTTGACGTTCCTCTGGCTGTGAGATGTTTCTCTTCTGTTCCTCAGACGGGTCGTACGCAGCGTTAAACACCAGACCTGGATCACGCTCCACGCTCCGGTCAGGTATCGTTACTTAAACTCTGAAAAGTCTGAACCCCGTCTGTTTAAATGAAACAGTCTGCTGAAGGAGTGAACTCTCTTTCTTCTGTTTTTATCCTCCTCTCTCTCTCTCTCTCTCTCCTCCTCGCCCTCTATCTCTCTCTCTCCCTCTCTCTCTCTCTCTCTCTCTCTCCCTCTCTCTCTCTCTCTATCTCTCTCTCTCCCTCTCTCTCTCTCTCCCTATCTCTCTCTCTCTCTCCCTCTCTCTCTCTCCTCTCTCTCTCTCCTCTCTCTCTCTCTCTCTCCTCCTCTCTCTCTCTCTCTCTCCTCTCTCTCTCTCCTCCTCTCTCTCTCTCTATGGTATCTCTCTTCTCTCTCTCCTTCTTATCTCTCTCTCTCTCTCTCTCTCTCTCTCTCTTCTCCCTCCTCTCTCTCTGTCTCACTCTCTCCTCTCTCTTTCTCTCTCTCTCCTCTCGTTCTCCCTCTCTCATCTCTCCTCCCCTCCTCTCTCTCTCTCTCTCTCCTCTCTCTCTCTATCTCTCTATATCTCTCTCTCTCTCTCTCCTCTTCTCTATCTCTCTGTCTCTCTGTATCTCTCCTCTCTCTCTCCTCTCTCCTGTCTCCTCTCTTCTCTCTCTCTCCTCTCTCCTCTATTCTCCCTCTCCCTCTCTCTCCTCTCTCTCTCTCTTTTCTCTCTTTCTCTCTACCTCTCATCTCTCTCTCTCCTATCTATCTATCTCTCCTCCTACTCTCTCCCTCCACTCTCTCTCTCTCTCTCTCTCTCTCCTCTCTCTTTTCTCTCTCTCTCTCTTTCTCTCTCTCTCTCTCCTCCTCTCTCTATCTCTCTCTCCTCCTCTCTCTCTCTCTCTCTCTCTCACTCTCTCCTCCTCTCTCTCTCTCTCTCTGTGTTCTGCAGAATAAAAAGGCCTCGTTTACATCGTACGTTACACCCTTGAAATCCTCCACAGTGGGGGGAGACGGGAGCTGGCTGCCGGTGACTGAGCCTGGCCCTCGGGGGACGTTGCCGACTCTCTGGTTGCCAGATGCTCTGCCAGGTCGCGGCGAACGCCACCTCGACAGCAGCAGCAGGTGGCGGTTGGCGTTTGCCAACAAACTGCTGGCAGCGGCGGCGTGCTTACTTAGCCTCTGCCTCCAGAAAAGGCTTGGCAGTGCCGATGGGCTGTGTTAGGAAGCTGATACGCCTACGAATAATGAGACTAAACAAAGAAGCTCTCTCCGCCTCTCATCTCCTAATATTTCTCTCTTTATGGACACTTTCTGTCCGTCTCTGTGGGTTTATGTGTCAGAGGATGTCTGCAGATAAATTCTGCTGTTCTAAATCAGTAATTATCTAATATTTATGAGCTCTTTATTTCAGCATAGAGTCGGATTTCTCGAACCTTTTCAGCTCATTATTTTAGCATTAAAGCTTCTTTTCATCCGTGCATTTATTTTGAAAACCTCTGACCTCTGACTCGGTGAATGTGCATCCTGGGAAATATTAAAAGCAACTTTTCCAGTCCTGGAAGATCTCCAATTTATCCTCAATTTACCTAAAGCTCCAAAAATCCTGGAAACAAACAGAACATGTTCAAAGTGTGAACCAGAGGAGGTTTATTTTTTCCTCTGAAAACAATCGCAACAACAAATCCCTCAGCTTATCGATGAGCAGTGTTCAGTGTCCTGAAATAAACTGAAACTCAACAAAGACACATTTACAGAGACTCAAACCAGGACCAGCAGAGAGAGGCTCTGATGTGGACCTGATGTGTGAGGCCTGAAGAACCTGGAATTCATTTAAACAACGTGTGATTGTTAAAGTCTTCAAAAGTGACAGATGGTGTCTTCAGAAATAACACATCCTGGACTGAAATGAATTTGCATGAAAACGAAGCATCGTGGAGGCGAAACAACAAATCTCATGACTCTGATTTCAGTTCTGAAAACTTTCAAATCTTTGATACAACATGCTTCATTTCAATATCTAAGAAATATGGAGATTAAACCACATCGTGTGGTCGGGTGTCTGAGGAGGTAGAGAGGCCGAGGAGAGGAGGAGAGGAGGTAGACCTGATGGATCCAGATTTGACAGCAGCAGGATGACCCCCCAAACCTCCTTTAAGAACATCATACTCTCAGTAAACTCCTCACATGGACCTTTTTAATGCATCCATTCATTGTGTTCACTTCATATTGTTTTTATTGTTGTCGTGTCCATAAATAAAATGTATTATTATTTATTATGAGTTGATTAAAGGTTGTGATGAAATCTGCTTGATGCTCATTTTCAGACTTTATATAATCCATCTGATCGCTCTGTCGTAGCTTTAACTCTTCTCTTATCTCTGCTCTGTGTCTTTAAAACCCCTCCGTTCAAACCTCTGTGTGGAACGCTTCATCTCAGCTACTGTCCCTTTAAGGCTCCTCCCACCTCGCATTCCGGAACCCAGCACTCAAAGTCGTGATTCTCCGTTGAATTCAAATTAAACGTTATGAAATACAGACGGACGGTTTGGGACTAGAGGTGGGAATAGATCAGATTTTATCAATTCAAGTCCTTATCAGTTCTATGATTCCTGAGTATTTTATTGAGGGGTAAAAAGTAGTTCCTCACAGTCTCTAAATAATGTCTGCAGAAGACTGAACATGAACATATGCAACTTGAACATACTGAACAATAGGTTGACCTCATTCTGGGCCGTGTGAGTCCGGACGTGGACCCTGGAGTCTGGAGGGAAAGACTTTGAATTAGGAGAGGAAAAACGCTTTTCCTCCAGGGGTCATCGTGGAGGTATTTTACCCGCTCTCGGTGCCTCATTTTCAGCCGTGTGAGTCCGGACGTGGACCCTGGAGCCTGAGGGAAAGTGTCCTGGATCCGGTTTTCGATTCCCACTCCTATTCGGGACTCCTAAATATGAAGTGTTACGTCCCTTATGCTCTTTCTAAGGTCGTTTCACAATCTGTGATGTCATGAATTGAAGCAAATCTCGTGTCCTGAAAAGGCCTTAAGCTCATCCTGGGATTACTTCAACACAAGATTACCTGACATTACATTTTAACATTGTGGCATCACAAGGGGACACGTGGTGGATGGGTGCTATGTAATCCAGAATGGCCGCCGTTAAGCACACTACAACTCCCAGCAGCCACCTCTACCTGGACAGCTGCAGGTGATTAAGAGCCTTGATTGAGGCAGGACAAAGGAGCTGGAAGTCAGACTGGAAGAGGAGACAGAGCACTGGGAACTGAGCAAAGGGAAGTGACTGAAGGGAATCTGTTTTGATAACAGAGACTTTGAGTTGAAGTGGACTATTTTTGATTACTTTTAAAAGGAAGTATTTTCTCCTCTGGGATGTTTTAAGTTAACTTTGAGACCTGTTTTTGAAGATGACCTGAGTTACCTTTGTTTTGTGTGATTGCACCTGTGGTTATAAAACCCCTCCTTCTGTTGAACCTGACCTGAGACTGTTTTGGATTGTTTTTACATTTTCCCCACCTCTTCCCGCCCTACAAACCTCTCACAGCGTATTTGCTTAAATATTGAAAAACAATATGAACACTGTCAAATCAAAATCTCCCAAAAACATGGATTATATTTAAATATTAATATTTTACTAAATATTTAAAGCAGAAAGTGTCTATTTGATCATTTCCTCTTAAAAAGGAAACAACTTGTTGTCATTGTTTTGAGTCCTGGAAAACCTTGAAACACTTTTGAAGATGTTAATTTTTTAAAAATCAGGAGTAGCCCCAAAAATGTCCACCAAACCCGATCATGACGATCATGATGTTATTGCTTTTATTTTAAAGAACACCTTCTCTCTTAGATTCCTCCTGATGTTCACATTTAAAATATGAACCTTCAGTTTTACATGAAGATTAAATCTTCCTTCAGCAGCTTGTTTTTTCCAGCGTCAGAATGATGCTGAATCCTTCTCGTATGATTCCCTGCTTTAACATTTCTTCATACATGCTCTGCTGAACTCTGGTGTCTGCGAACGCACCATTCGTGCTGCCTTCAGGCTGCTGAGATTTCATATCACATCCAGGAGCAGCGAGGCGGACAGTCCTCACGTATAAACTCTTTTTCTCAGGGAAGGAAAAACAGCCAATAATTCTGCAGCATCAGAAACACATTCATACATATGGACGAATCGCCCGCAACGCCTGTTTGAGCTGAATGTTTTTTTCATGGACAGCAGCAGAGAACAGCCGTCTCCCGGTTATTGGCTCTGCTTACGGGACCTCAGGGCGCCATCAAAGATTTAGGTCGGCCGCGGGCAGCTTCCCCCTCGATCCGGGAGCAGTCAGTCACCGCGGAGATGAAGACGCCGCCAGGTCAACCGCCTCGCCGACCGAGAGGACGAGCCGGACGAGCTGGGAAACAGAACCGAGGCGGCCCCACAAGACTGAAGCTCCAGCATCCAAACTTCAGGTCCTAATTTATTCATGGGGTTTATGATGAGGGACAGATACTGTATACACACACACACACACACACACACACACACACACACACACACACACACAGGCCTGTAGTCAAACACACATCTTGGATTCGATCTTGTTTTTTTTACTCGTTTTCTTGTAAAAATTTGAGTTTTGTGAAATTAAAATATATTTTTTGAATCATTATTTTCTGGTGATGAATCTCAGGAACAACAACAGTGAAAATATTGAATCTACATGTCTTTACATACAGCTGGACTACAGACTGAATTAAACATGGAGGTAGTCTTGGTGGCGTCACAGAGTTATGGAACCCTTAGAGACGGATCTGAGGACTCTGATGGACTTATGACGGATCCAGAATCAGGCAGAGAGAGAGGTGGAGGTAAGGACGGTTTGTAGACGTGAAGAAAGACAAAAGGTGTAAAGAAGACAAACTGGTCTTTGTGCCAGGCTGCAAAAATATTAAATTGTGCTTTAATATGGGCTCTGAAAGGGTTCCTGTCTTGTGCAGCCAGCCTCAAGTGGACACTTTAGTAACTGCAGGTTTTGGCACTCCAACACTGGTTTCATTTTTCATCTCCAGAGGTTGCAGTTATTGCTAGTTGCTCATCTGGGACACTAATTTAGGGATGCAAGGAAATGGTGTTCAATGACTTCAAAATGTCCAATCCAAGTTACAAGAGGGGGGAATTAAAGACACAGTAAAAAGTCTACAGGATAAATGCACATAAGTACGGTCAGTCTGATGTGTCCTTTCAAAATAAAAGAGAAATGAAATGTGAAAGAATGGTGATAATTCTGGATATTTTCAATCAGAGATTATGAACAAAGAATATCAGTTTCCACTGACTCAATTTAATGGTGGAACACTATTTTTTTAAATTTCTAATGGCTGATATTTTAAATCTACACATCAGATCAAGCTGTGGTCGGCTGGGTTACATTATGAGGTTGTAGCAACTACAGTAAGTAAGTTTAACCTTTAGTTACTGGAAAAGGATAATTAACTCATGAAGTGAACAAACAGATGATTAAAATGACCAAAAGAAAATAACGAAAATAGTGGTCAACAAAAAGTAAGAGTCCCAGCCCCCCCCCCTCTCTCCACTCCAAACAAAAGAAAACAGGAAGCCTAAATGAACTGAATATCCCCGCCCCTAACACATGACCTTTAATAACCTGATTAACTGAGCCCACAATAAACCAGATCATAAACAAACAACAAGAACGTACAAACAATAAACTACGCTGAACCTCAAAATAAGACCCTATAAACACTCACATCCTTCATGGCTCCTTCAGAGGTTAGTGTGAACTATTATGAGTCCATGGATACTGAGGTTTGTTAATAATCTCTGATTGATAATATCCAGGATTATCACCATTTTTTTTAAATCAAACCGCTAACTTCAGAATCACTTCCTGTATTTGGAACGTTCCTTTTCCAGTAGAATCTACAGTTTGTTAATTGTATCTGATAAAAATGTTCCGTCTCTTTAAACGTGTTTCTGATTTTGTAAATTTGTCTCCAACTTTGTAAAAGCATGTCATCCTTTGTGAATTTGCAATGCACATCCGAACCACCGTACGTGAGGAAAGTGTCAGCTAATTATAAACATGTATAACAAATTAATAAAAACTCTCATGCTGGGTTAAACATCAAGGAATACATGTACGTTTCAGGACCAGATCTGAAGGTGTGCTCGTTCTGTAATCTGGTGGCCACTGCAGAGAAGGTCGTAGGTCGTAGGTCGGTGTCTCACACTCTGGATCTTACAGTGTGTTTAAATGCAAAGCAGACTAAGTACACTTATGATGTAAACTTAAAGGTTAGAAAGTCTTGTGTGGAACTGAATGGGCGCCATTTTGGTTACATGGTGGACGAGGAAGCACATTTTTGATGCTGTGTCCGGATCATGCAAAAAACAGAAAGTCAGTAGATGTATTTTTCTGCAGCTCCTAATCTGATAGTCTGTAATCTAATCTCTCCTGAGCATATCTCAGTTTGTTGCAGTATTCTTTTTCTTCTTCTTCTTCTTCTTCTTCTTCTTCTTCTTCTTCTTCTTCTTCTTCTTCTTCTTCTTCTTCTTCTTCTTCTTCTTCTTCTTCTTCTTCTTCTTGTGTGCGTGCCTCTGTATGTTTCATCTCTCTGACTCCAGCTCTCGTTCTGCACGTGAAGTCTTCCAGTCGTAAAATAACATATTAATGTATATGTGACTCTCCTCGTGCGTTCCTTTGTTATCATCTCCCCCCTCTCTCCCCCTCTCTCCCTCTCTCTCCCCCTCTCTCCCTCTCCCCCTCTCTCTCCCCCTCTCCCCTTCTCTCTCCCCCTCTCTCTCCCCCTCTCCCCTTCTCTCCCCCTCTCGGCCTGGCTGTCGGACTCCCCTCAGCCCTCGCCGTAATCATCCTCTGTCACTGATGACTGAGGCGTCATTTAGCCCAGTGTTTTCCAGGGAGATTCCCCGCGGTTAATTCCATCAGTCACACCGTTAGATTTCCCTGCAGCTCTCCTCGCTTTGGAGGAGCCGAAATATTAAGAAGGCGGCGGCGGCGGCGGCGGCGGCGAATCAGATCCCATCTCTGGAGGGAAACAACTCTGACGCTCTGCTGTGACCGCTAAACCTTAAAAATGAATCCTGGAACATTTTATGAAATGGAAAATCTTCTGCTTTCACATTTGATCTGTATTTAGCTAACAGCCTCTTTCTGGGTCGCTTACAGGATAATGAAGTGCAAACAGCAGAGTCCCTGATTGTGTAAAACCAAACCAATCATCTCTAAAGAGGAGAACGCTGCGCGGACCATCACTTAGGCCTGAATAAATCTGTCACATCTTCCATTCTCTTGGACACACAACTTATTGTTCTCATTTGGCTTCTGGTTCAGCGAGTAAATTCCTCCTGACAACATTTCTTGAGTTACATCTGGCCGCCCAGCTGTTCATCACGCCGGGTCCCGGAGCCAGCCTGGAAACAGAAGAGAGGGTTTTTATGAGCTCCTCGTCCATGTGTCTGTTCATTCAGTGACGAGTCATTCTAACAGCTTAAGGTAATCTGAATGAAGATTTAAAACTGAATTAGTGTCGGCAGTTAAGAGATCATAAAATCAGCACACGAGGTTTTATTTCTATATTGGATTTAATGTGAATTAACATCACACTCAGTGCAGGCGTGTCGCTAACCTTTACACAACACACGCAGGACGCCTGGTGAGGGCTGAGAGAGGGACGTAACACAGGAGGGGGGGGGGATATATATCCAACAATCAGTGATGTTAATCAATGGTGCAAGGTTAGGATCTGAGTCTCTGGGCTTTAAATGACTCTCTTAGACTTTACTGAAGAAAGAATCTGCAGCTGGATTATAAAACATGAAGATGTGGAAGTGTCGTAGGTTTCTTAACTTTGTGTCAGGACGGGATGTTTGAAGCATTTTGTGTTGTTTAACACCTGACACGAATAAAATCCTTTACTCTCATAATTTACATTTACAGGAACGCCAGAATGTTTTGTGTTTACTCGTTTAATTCAAACGAATAAGTCGCTCTATTCACGTGTTTCATTTCCCTCTTGCTCTCCACAGAGCTGTGTCCTCTCCACGTTCATGGCATCATGATGCTTTTAAATATCAAAAACAAAGGAGTGGATTTCAACTAGACTGCTGCCGTCCTCTCTCCAGCAATGATCGATGGACAGAGTGATGTGTCGCTCACTGATGACTCCACTTTAAGAGCTGTCTCTAGTATGTGTACCAGATTCTTCCCCCAAGTTTCAGAGTTGTTGTTCTAACTTGAGGAGTCGTGCACAAACATTTCATTCTGACACACGAAAGCGAAGTGTCAGCACAAGGAAACTAACTGTTGGAAAAAATAAAATGTGACAAAAAAAAAATTAGAAAAAAAAAAAATGACAGAAAAACATTAAAAAAAAAAAATGTGAAAAAAAAAATTGACAAAAAAAAATTTGAAAAAAAAAAATTTGAAAAAAAAAATTTGACAAAAAAAAAATTGACAGAAAAAATTTTGAAAAAAAAAAAGTTGACAACAAGCCTGTTGAAAAAAATAATATTCCTTAAATTTGAAATTGTGCTCCAGCTGGATGCATCCCTCATAAACGTAGACCATCATTAAATATCTGATGAGGATATTTTGAAATCTTAATAAAAACTAAACTAGTTTGCATTCCCAGGAACTCCCTCTGTGTTTCAACAGCTGTGTAAACTCCACAAACACTGACACGTTCAGCTGAAGGTCTCCAGTTTACAGGGTCACTTTTAAAACCGGAACACCGGGAGGAGAGACGCATTCACGGTGGGCTGAGAGAAGACTACTGTTACAAGCTGCTAAATCAAGAGAATCACAGCTTCTTCTTTTGAAAAGTACACACACATACAAAAAAGATAGAACAAATAAAAACTAATGAAAGAAAGAGAAATCAAGAGAATCACAGATGGAAAAAACAATGACTGAAAGATTTTGAACAAAAAAAAATGAAAAAAGAAAATTTGACTAAGACATTTTGAAAAAAAAATTTGACAGAATTTTTTTTTTGAAAAAAATATTGAAAAAAGAAAATTTGAAAAAGAAATTTGAAAAAAAAATTTTTTTTGAAAAAAAAATTTGACAAAAAAAATTTTGAAAAAAAAAAAATTGACAAAAAAAGTATTTGACAGAAAAAAAATTGAAAAAAAATTTTGACAAAAAAGTTGACCCGGAGCCTGTTGAAAAAAAATAATTTTCCTCAAAACATGAAAAAAAGTGAAAATTTTGCGCCTGCGTTCAAAAACATGGAAAAAGCAAAGAATGAATGAATGAACACGTGAGAGGAGAGCGAGTAGCAAAGACGTTTCACAGATGTGTGTGATGTTATTGTGGACGGAGGGAGGAATAAAAACACTGTGGTTAATCTACCAATCAGACACGTTTAGCATTGCAGGCCCCGCCCCCTGAAAGTCCCGGGACCTTTGCTTGTGAAATACATCAACTTGTGATGCACCTGGACACATCATCAGTGATGTAACCTGGGGTCATTGGGACCTTTGAAAAGTACTACCCCGCTAGCAGGGGCTTTTTAGGGGGGAGATTATCTATCCCTGAACTAAAGTTAGACCCTGGGTCCACCGGTCCAAACGCACGTAGTTCAGGGGTAAAGTCCCTCTGGTAGAAAAACGCCTTACCTCTCTCCTCCTCCTCACAGAGAGTCTCCTCTTCATTTTGATTCTCAAACAGTGCACTGTCTGTTTTTTAATTTTTACAAACATAAAGAGCGTCTGATAAATGAATGTCAGAGCCGTGGTGTTTGGTGCAGCGTCCTCAGGTCAGTGGAGCTTCAGTTGTTGCAGTAACAGTTAGTCTGTCAGGATTAGAGCGTTAAAGTGGATTACAGTGGCTGTACTCTGGGATGGTCTCTGTCTCTGTGTTAACACATCACTACATCAGTGCTAACAGTGCAGCTGCTGATCAGCTCTGTTATCTGAGCCGCCGCTATCTGTTCCCGGCTTCCTGACTTTAGCCCCCTTATCTCCCGACTCCCCTCGCCCCCTTTCCCGAGACTCCTCCACTCCCTCATTTTTTCCAGATTCCTCTCCGTCTGTTTCTGCCTGCTGTCAGAGGACGGCGCGGTAAATGAGATTAGTGACGGTGGCTGCCGAGGGAAGCCCTGGCCTCGGGCTCCGCGGGCTTTCCAGCAGCCACTTTTTGTTTTTCTGGGGAAGTGATGAAGTGAGGGTGACATTCAGTCAGTCAGAGAGGAAGACAAAAGGCAGAACAAGCCCTCCTCTGTCCGTGCAACACGCATTGGTCACAGTCTCTTTGTGGAACCATGACTCGTACACCGTCCAATTTCACGACGCCATTAGAATAAAAAGGAAATTACAAAATAAAAGCTCCTCCTCGGCCGCCGCCGCCGACTCACCCGATGTCTTCATTTACCTCCCCCCCAGCAGCGACGCGGCACATACAGATCCGTGCCTTCATGAATAAGCGAATACATAAATAACGCAGATAGCATGAATTATTCAGATCCTCCTGCGCTGATGTAGGTGGGAGAGGAAGCTAACCAGCTCTGACAACAGACTCACAGGGGGAAAAGTAATAAAGGTTCAAATAACCTCGGCGGGTCTGCAATCACTTCGGTTTAATCCGAAGATGCTGAGTGTGTTTCTCAGAGTCGACACGTGTTTTTAGGAGACTCTGCTGCTGCTGCTGCTGTGTTGCTCCTGCTGCCGCCTTCCTGCCATTTAAAGGGAAGTTCCACAGATTTCATCAGTTTATCACTTTAACATGATCTGTTCATCCACTCTGCCTTTCTCTTGATTTTAAATATGATGTGTGCTGAAGTTACTTTAACTCTCTCTCTGCTCCCTCCTCAGTCCCTCCAGGATCTCTCAGGGTTTTTTTGTGATTGCTGCGACCCAAAAAGTCTGATTTAGCGACAGCGTTTTGAAAACATTTCAGTGAAAGGTGCAATTTTTTTCTTTTTAAAGTTATGTTTTTGGGCATTTTGCCTTTAATGACAGGACAGCTGAAGAGAGACAGGAAATGTGGGGAGTAAAGAGTTGGGGAAGACATGCAGAGAATGGTCGACCAGCCGGGAGTTGAACCGGGGACCTCTGTGACAAGGCTCGATTGGGCATTTAGACCACGAGGCCACCAGCGCCCCACATTTTTTTTTTAAAGCTTTTTCCCCCAATAACATCTCAGGGGGAAGTAAATATCTTCAATTACAGTTGTTTTTAGAAAACATTCTCTCTGTGACCACTGTGACTGTATTTAGATTCTCTTGACTCACAGTAAAATGCCATGAAAGGACTGTATTGCACATTTACGACGGTCCCTGAATGCACCTGCAGTGACAGGCTCACTCTGAAATGCATCTTCATCTTTGATGAGGAGGAGTTGATCCAAACTTACTAAATGTGTCTGATGTTTCACCAAACTGGATTAAATCAAGCTGTAGACGGTAACCACGGCAACAACATCAAACATCACATATTAAACAGACGTCCCCCCGGTTGTGTCTTTGTCACTAACGCACACCGGGGGGTAAAAATCCTCACTGAAGATGAGACAGATGCATGGAGGTGAGGAGAGCTGGTTCATAAAGCACACCTGCTGCAGGTAGAGACCAAGCTAACACTGAGCCCCTCAGATAAGAACTCTAGGATCTATAAATAACAACGTTGTCATGGTCACTTGTCCGGCCTGCTGTCCTCGCTCTTCACCCGCTCTCCGTGCGTGTTTTGAAAAGTGTCTTTTATTTTGTAGGTCTTGTACTGAGCGCGCTCAGAAACACCACACAGTGACCACTCTCTCAACCTGCAGATCTGCATCCTACCTTCACTTCCTGTTTCCTGAATCGAGGGTTGAAGGAAAGGTGATGACAAAGGATCCTAGATTCGCGCTCAGAGACAAAGGTCAGATTTGAGGAGAAATAAAGACACCATGAATATTTCCCTGAATGCCTTCGTGGTATTTCTGAACAGCCTCTCTCCTTTCTGAGAAAAGGCTCTCTCACTTTCCTTCCCTTCACTCTCATGTGCTTCTGACTTCAAACTGTGTCCTGTAACTGAGCTCTGTAACAGCTACAGTGAGCATGAATATCAACACAATAATGACTTCAAAAACTTTCTTTCAGGAAAACCACGGGGCTTGTTTTTCCTGCCAGCTAGATTGGAGTCAAAGCGGAGAGAGCAGTATTTTATTGTATTAATCTGATTGTTAAATCAAAGCTGAACCCTTGAATATTTTTCTGCCAATAGTCCAAATCAGCTCGCCTGCAGCTTCAAGGAGCGGCTTAATCTCAAGGTCCCTCATGGCTCTCCTCCTTCAATACTACAGCTCCTGTTTGGTACAGAAATACTCTCATCTACAATACGGCACATTGTGCAAACTGGCACTTGAACTCCGAGCAGAGCGGAGAGCGTCTTCCTTTCTGTTTTTGTATTTCTCCTCCAATCAGTAAAGCAGCGGCGGCGAGCAGAGCTGCCGGCCAGCGTCTGCAGCGATCACCGGGACATCTGCTGCTGCAGCTCTGAGGCGACTCATTGTCTGCTCCGTGTGTCCGTCCACTCCAGACGATCGCCACGGGCTAAGAGCCGGCCTCAGCTGTCAGAGATGAGCGCTCGGCGTACAAGGAGGGAAGTGTTCGGCCGGGAGGGATCTGCTCCGTGTAAATCGATGAAGACTGGAGGAGGGGAGAGGGTCTGACGGTGGGTGGGATGGGAGACCACCACGGGCTCGCCAGCTGATGCTGCTGCTGCTGCTGCCGGAGGGGAAACAACCATCACTGGGGGAAGATGATTGCTTCTAATGGTGTGCTGCTGTTAATGCAACACTGGGAGAGGTGTTTGTTGGGTATGAGGTCGTTTCATCTGTTTCCTTTCAGCAGAGGAGGAGAAGAAACTACTGAAGCTTTGAATACACTCATATCTTCATGTTCTGTTTCAGTCTGAATCAAAGCAGAGGATTTTAATTAATTCAACTTTATAAAATGTTCAATTTGTCACTTTGATGTTGGATAAAATTAAGAGAACATTTTGGTTCTTCTCTCTGAGGCGTTTTCTGATTTTATAAATCTGAATTTATTTTTCTGTGAAGGTAAAAAAGTTTCACATGATGTTTGTAAGAAAACAAAGAGGACGATATTAAAGCAGCCATTTTTCATTTGTATCAAACAGGAGATTAACAAAATTAACATTTATATGTGACAGGGTCAGATTCTTTGTGTATGTTTGTACATTCTTATTTGCACCTATGTTTTATTAATAGTTTAATGGGTTGCTGTGTTTTTATGCATTTATGTATTTTTTTATTAACTGATTTTATTTTGTTTTAATCAGAGGACTGTGTCTAGAACTGGGGTTCCCAAAGTGTGGGTCGGGACCCCCTGGGAGGTCGTGAGATAATAGTACATTTGACCCATTACAGTAAAAAATAAAGACAACAACAGAAGCTAAACTTGAAATCAAACCTTGAAAATATAAAGTGTAATGAGTTTTCTGCCTTTCTTTGTTTCCAGATGACTCCTAAGTTAAGAGTTAGTGAACAGTTAATGATCTAAAGCATCAGGAGCAGCAGGTTCATTCATAACACATAGGAAACACAGACACAGGCTCATATAGGGAGGGTCACTTTCTGCAGACCAGCTGAATGAAGACACATTAAATCACTCTGAGGGACAGTGGAGGGTCCCGAGTCTTTGGCGTCTATATTTTGGGGGTCATGGGCTGAAAAGTTTGTTTTAGAAGATACTGAAGTGGGACCTATTGAGTCACATCTCCACCTTTAATTAGGTAATCAGTAGCAGCTGCGGACAAGGAGAACAATACAAGAGGAGCTTCAGTCGGCCTAAAGGTGGGAAGGAATCAGGACGCTGGGAGCATCGAGAGAGACGGTGCAAACTGAGAGAAGGACGAGACGCAACGGGTTCACAACGACGTGGAAAAGGAAACAGGCGACGGTGTGTGTCGGTGTGGAGACGGAGATCCATGTGATCTTCAGCCGGCGTGGAAGAAGAAAGCTGCCAAAAATATAACAACAGTGCGGGTTCTGGCTCTGCTGCGTTTGGTGTCTGCTCCCTCTCAGCTTTGGCGATCTGAAGCCCTTCACAGCAGAATACCCAAGACTGTTTGCTGCTGGACGCTGGAGCACGGCGCATCATCAGCAAAGATCACGACGGGAAGTCCGGCACTGAAACAACAGATGAAAACACTCGATGTTGTCACCAGAATGTATTTCATTTAAATCCAACAACAAACCTGGAAGTCCTCGGTCTCCGGACTGCAGCCGTCCGGCGGTGCTGCGCCCTGAAACTGCAGCTCTGCTCTCTGTCGTTGATCAAACTTGTCCATGTTGGATCTGAGGTTTTGTTTGGCCCCAGAATACGTTCAGATTTTAAGCCGTGCCATTTTGAAGTTTGGGAGCGTCCGCCCCATGCTGCCAACAACCCCTCCAAAAGCCTCTCTTTGTTAACCCAGTCAATGTGAAGTCATTGAACAGACACGCTCCTAATCATGCTTCAAATGAAATCCCGTCTCCTCTCTCCTGTGGAGCATCGAGTTGTTTTCAGTAAACAAGTGTAATTCAACATGACGACAGGCTGTTGTTGGATCTCTTAACAGGCAGTGATGTTGGCTTAAATGCTTCTATGAGTGTGAGAATGAACGTAGGCGCTGCTGCTGGATGCTGCCCGTCCATTTTCAAGTGGCTTCCTGTTCTTCTGTTGGCCGTGGGCGGACGACAGCTCCGCTAATTAATGCAACCATCAACACCAAGTACAACTGTGTGAAACGATTATCCAAACGCATCCTCAGAAACATGCAGCCTGGTCAGGGGGATAATGTTGGTGGAGATTTTTCTAATTGTTCCCTCAAATTAGCATTTATTAATTTCTGTCCTCACATTAGAAACGCTTTATGCATTTTTAATTTGAGCTCACTCCATTCACAAATCTGACATTAGAGTGCGTCCTGGTTATCAAACTGCTTTCATTATCACAACAAGGCTTTTCACTTAATGACTCAAACTTCTCATCACACAGACAGACTCTTTATACTCACCTGTTGAAGAGTCCACACCTTCAGGTACGGTGTTGACCCTCGTCTGGATCCTCCTCCTGATTTTACACACGCCGCCAAAACTGTGGCGTCCTCTTTGTTGATCCTGTGAGTCTGTGTTCTTTAAGTGTTTGTACATTAGTTTTTATACATGCTGTTTAAATGTTGTTCTTTTGTAGAGTTTGTGACATGTTTTAAAAAAGTGCATCCTGTGGACGGGGGAGAACGGTGTAGAGACAGAAAGAGAAAGATGGAGAGAAGGTTAGGCCAAACTCCACCAGATCCGTCTCTGATCCGTCAAGTGTGTTAACTTCCTCTGGATCCGCTCCGTAGGGGGGTGCAGTCCAGCAGGTCTGAGTCCTCCGGATCAGATACACAAGACTTCTATTTGTTGCCGGATGCCGGAGCACGACGCATCAATCTCAACAGAGCAGATGGAGCGGGACAGGAAGTCAGGTTTCACCAAAACCAAATGAAAACATCCGGTTAATTTTCAGAATAAAACACTCTGTGTTATCACCAGATCGTATTTCACTTAACTACAACAACAAACCAAAGTCATGATGAGCGGAGCCAGGCCTGGAGTCAACAGGTCAGAGGTTTTCAGAGGACCAGAAAGACAACATGGATGAGGAGAGGAGGAGGAGGAGAATCCTTCATTCAGGGATTACAGAAGGGGAAACCTCGGTCACATGACTCCAGCTGTCCGGAGGTCCTGCAGTGGACCTGGTGGAAGTCTGATTTGAGACTTTTCATCACGACTCTTCCAACCCTACTAAAGAGCGAGATGTCCCTTTAACTTCTAATTGAAGATGCTTCTCATTAATCCAGCTCCACGTCTCTCTACTGGAAACAGAACTCAGGAAGTCTTCCAGAGGAGGAAAGAAAGTCAGAGTTGAAGATGTTTGTAGATTTGTTTCATTCATTTCATCAAACTGAAGCTTTAGTTTTACTGTCTTTCACTCGTCTGCCTTTCTTTAAGAGTTGATCCAGTTTGATTCAGCTTCATGTGACTCAGACACACAGCTTCTTTAAATCTCATCATGCCCATCTGAAGCAGTGTGATCTTCATACTGACTTCTTTCAGATCATCTCTTTGAGTTTAAAGTTACCTCTTCTGATGTCCCACAGAAAGCATCTTAAACATCATTCTCTTTATGTAAATAAGCCGTCTGATGATGGCGTCCTGCAGCTGATGACACCACGCCCCGCCCTGTCAGGGGGGGGGATACAAATGTTCATGATGCCTTCACTGACTCTCACACCGCGGGTGAAAACTAATGAAAGCATCTCAGAGTGAATCGGGGCACAAATTTACTTCCCGCCATGCTCAGCTCACCGCCTGCCGCCGCTGGCAGCTGCTGATGGAGATGATGGTGATGATGATGGCGGCTGCGGCGGCGGTGGTGGTGATGATGATGATGTAGCAGAAGGCCCGCAGGAGTTTATGATCCGTGCAAATGGAGGAATCTGCATATTGTTGCATATGAGTGTTCCTAATGGACGCCCACACGGCAAACAGACCATAATAATAGAACATGGGAGACGAGCTGCACAACACGGACACTAACATCACACACAACATGCAGACACACACACCTCCACACTGCTGAGGGGAGAGGAGGGAAGGAGGCAAGGAGGGAAGGAGACAGGAGGGAAGGAGACAGGAAGGCAGGAGACAGATAATAATAGAACATGGGAGACGAGCTGCACAACACGGACACTAACATCACACACAACATGCAGACACACACACCTCCACACTGCTGAGGGGAGAGGAGGGAAGGAGGCAGGAGGGAAGGAGGCAGGAGGCAGGAGGGAAGGAGACAGGAGGGAAGGAGACAGGAAGGCAGGAGACAGATAATAATAGAACATGGGAGACGAGCTGCACAACACGGACACTAACATCACACACAACATGCAGACACACACACCTCCACACTGCTGAGGGGAGAGGAGGGAAGGGAGCAAGGAGGGAAGGAGGCAGGAGGGAGGAGGGAAGGAGACAGGAGGGAAGGAGACAGGAGGGAAGGAGACAGGAGGGACGGAGACAGGAAGGCAGGAGACAGATAATAATAGAACATGGGAGACGAGCTGCACAACACGGACACTAACATCACACACAACATGCAGACACACACACCTCCACACTGCTGAGGGGAGATGAGGGAAGGGAGAAAGGAGGGAAGGAGGCAGGAGGCAGGAGGGAAGGAGACAGGAGGGAAGGAGACAGGAGGGAAGGAGGCAGGAGGGAAGGAGGCAGGAGGGAAGGAGACAGGAGGGAAGGAGGCAAGAGGGAAGGAGGCAAGAGGGAAGGAGACAGGAAGGCAGGAGACAGATAATAATAGAACTTGGAAAGACGAGCTGCACAACACGGACGCTAACATCACAGACAACATGCAGACACACACCTCCACACTGCTGAGGGGAGAGGAGGGAAGGAGGCAGGAGGGAAGGAGACAGGAGGGACGGAGACAGGAGGGAAGGAGACAGGAGGGAAGGAGACAGGAGGGACGGAGACAGGAGGGACGGTGACAGGAAGGCAGGAGACAGATAATAATAGAACATGGAAAGACGACCTGCACAACACGGACACTAACATCACAGACAACATGCAGACACACACACCTCCACACTGCTGAGGGGAGAGGAGGGAAGGGAGCAAGGGGGGAAGGAGGCAGGAGGGAAGGAGACAGGAGGGAAAGAGGCAGGAAGGAGACAGGAAGGAGACAGGAGGGAAGGAGACAGGACAAGATGAAGGAAAGGTTGAAAAATAAGGAAACAAATGAGACCCCAAATATGACCCTTGACCTCTCCTTCGCCACATGCTGCAGGGCTCAGCTCTCCTTTTCTGTTAGATATTTTGGTTTCTCTCAAACACACGCACACACACACACACACACACACACACACACACACACACACACACACACACACACACACACACACACACACTGTGCAGGCCTTGGAAGTCTGCCAGATAGTGAACCCTCGGCAGAGACACAGATGAAGGAAATCATGTCGACTGTGAGGATTGGCCAACAGCAATTAGGCTGTTTGTCTGCCGGTGTGTGTGTGTGTGTGTGTGTTTGTGTGTGTGTGTGTGTGTGTGTGTGTGTGTGTGTGTGTGTGTGTGTGTGTGTGTGTGTGTTTTTGTGTGTGTGTCTGTGTCTGTGTCTGTGTCTGTGTGTGTGTGTGTGTGTGTGTGTGTGTGTGTGTGTGTGTGTGTGTGTGTGTGTGTTAAAGAGAAGGAAACACACGAGGGAAGAAGTTGTGTTTCTGTGTTTCGGCTGAAGAGAACATCCATGTTCCAGCCGCCCTTCTCTGCACATGTTCCCTCAGATCACAGAGCTTCTTCCCACAGACGATCTGAGCGTGTAGAACAGCTGACAGCTGCATTGTTTATGGACGTTTTCTATCTCTTTGCGTCCCTCTGTGGACATTCTGCATCTCTTTGCGTCCCTCTGTGGACATTCTGCATCTCTTTGCGTCCCTCTGTGGATGTTTTGCAGCTCTCTGTGGATGTTTTGCAGCTCTCTGTGGATGTTTTGCGTCCCTCTGTGGATGTTTTGCGTCCCTCTGTGGATGTTTTGCAGCTCTTTGCATCCCTCTGTGGATGTTTTGCGTCCCTCTGTGGACATTCTGCATCTCTTTGCGTCCCTCTGTGGATGTTTTGCAGCTCTCTGTGGATGTTTTGCAGCTCTCTGTGGATGTTTTGCAGCTCTTTGCATCCCTCTGTGGATGTTTTGCGTCCCTCTGTGGATGTTTTGCAGCTCTCTGTGGATGTTTTGCAGCTCTTTGCATCCCTCTGTGGATGTTTTGCAGCTCTCTGTGGATGTTTTGCAGCTCTCTGTGGACATTCTGCATCTCTTTGCATCCCTCTGTGGATGTTTTGCAGCTCTCTGTGGATGTTTGCAGCTCTTTGCGTCCCTCTGTGGATGTTTTGCAGCTCTCTGTGGATGTTTTGCAGCTCTCTGTGGATGTTTTGCAGCTCTCTGTGGATGTTTTGCAGCTCTCTGTGGATGTTTTGCAGCTCTCTGTGGATGTTTTGCAGCTCTCTGTGGAGGTTTTGCAGCTCTCTGTGGATTTGGTGTGTGAGTTAATTCCCCTCCGTCTGCTGGCCCCGCCTGTTGATCCAGCAGAGAGTTAGCTGCGCCTCTAGAGTCTGCGTCGGGTTTCCGTTTCTTTACAACAATAACAAAATGCGCTTTGATTGAAACTAAAAGCACAACAAAGCCCGAATGAAAACTTTAAACTGCTGATAAGAAAGAGGAATAATAAGCAGCAGTGAAAGGAAACGCCCCCACAGGGACATGGAGTAAGAGTACAACAGAGTAATTAAAGCACAGTGAAGCAGAGGGCTTTGAATTAGTGACACATGAAGGGAAACTTCTGAAGATGGAGTTAATCTGTGGGAAAGTGAAGCCATCCTAGAACCACCAGCGGGAAACCGAACCAGTGATGTTGTATCTGAACCCAGCGGCGGGACCAGCCTCCGTCATGTTCCCGTCTTTGATTCGCGCCACGTGATTGAAGTTAAGAGAGATGTTTGTGAGTCAGACGGGAGAGATTGGTGGCGCTGATGGGCCCCCATACAGAAAGAGCTGTCTTTCATAAAGACAAGGAGAGATCTGAGATAAAGACTCACATGTGTTATCATTATACAGGAAGCTGCTTCATCGGTACGTTGAAATCTACCTGCAGTTCTCACAATGGATCCTTTATTCTGAGATGAAGTCCACTGATATGAAAACACGGCCCTGTAACTGATGTAGTAAGAGGTTGTTCTTCTGTATTCATGGGTCCCAACGTTGAGATCATTTCCCAAGTTTCTTTGGTTATTCCTGCAGATTAGTCGGCTAAACCAG
Source organism: Notolabrus celidotus (assembly GCF_009762535.1). Lineage (NCBI taxonomy): Eukaryota > Metazoa > Chordata > Actinopteri > Labriformes > Labridae > Notolabrus > Notolabrus celidotus. The sequence goes on from NW_023260110.1 coordinate 44,002, forward strand.
GGATTCTCAAATGAGGGTACGTATACCCCTAGGGGTAAGCGTGAGTACTGCAAGGGGTACGTGACAGATGTGTAAAATAAAATAAAATAAAAGTTGCATGACAACAAATCCAAAAATTAAAGCATTAAAAACAACTTTATCAGTATTTAGTTTGAATTTAAATGCAACATCAAATAGGGCACTAACTATTACATATGTTTTGAAGTTACTAACCATAGACCTTTCTGGAGTCCCTGAGCTCCCTTGTCCCGTAGGTTCCTCTGAGCTGCTGCTGTGGACGTGTCAGACTCCAGCTGCTGCATCCAACATTTTAACTTCTTATTCATCAGTGAAGGTTCTCAGTCATCCGGGTCATTGTAATCCAAAGCTTGATCTGTAAGGCAACTGGACTGATAGAAATTCTTGAAGACGTTTCATCGTTAATCCAGACCTATCTGGGGTCTCTGAGAAACTTCAGAGGATCTTCAACAAACACAACATCCCTGTTCACTTCAAGCCCTCCAACACACTGAGACAGAAACTGGTTCATCCCAAGGACAGAACACCTCAGCACAAACAGAGTCATGTAGTTTATACCATACAGTGTAACGAAGACTGCAGGGAACTAAACAACCTCTCCACAGACGCAGGGCCCAACACAGAAGAGCCAGCTCCTCAGGGACCAGGACTCATCTGCACCTCAAGGACAAGGGACACTCCTTTGAGGACAGCAAGGTTCAGATCCTGGACAGAGAAGAGCGTTAGTATGAAAGAGGGGTGAAGGAAGCCGTCTAAACTTGAACACCCTTCTCTTAACAGAGGTGGTGGACTAAGACTCCATTTGTCTCCTACATACAATGCTGCTTAGAGTTCTCTGTCAAAACAAGTAAGACCATACTCACACCAGAGACCATGTGACTCCAACGACCCACAGCTGACCCATCACCCTAACCACTGTCAGGAACTAGACTAACGAGGACCCTTTGTGTCTCCTGGACACACCCAGGACTGTTAGAGGCTTATATCTTCAAGCTCTTCCCCAGTCTGGTCAGAACTGAAGAAGCCTTTCAGAGGAGAGGTGAGACCTCTTCAAGATTCCTTCCAGTCCAGTTACCTTACAGATCAAGGTTTGGATAACTTCCTATTTGTTTTTAAATCATGAAAAAGAATAAGTCCACCTCTTTAAGGTTGTCTTGTTTGTCTGTCCTTCATGTAAAGGAGCTGATGATGTTAGATTAGACTTCATGCAGCCCTCCTGGTTACTCAGCCTAAACAGAAAGACCTCGGTTTTGTGGTCCTTCGTACTGAAACGATACCTCAGTAGAGTAAATGTTAACTAAGCTGACGCTGTGTGATGAAGCTGAAAATAATCTTTAGATCTTCACCTTCTTAAATCTGTTATTCATCAGACGGTCCAACCGGTGGACGCAGAGAGAACACGAGGCCGTCCGTGCCGCAGACAAACACATCGAGGGAAAGAAAGAAATAAATAACAGGAAAGAAATGAGGAGCTGTAATTACCCAGAGGGAAAGGTCAAGACGTTTGGGTGGGTTTTTATAATTAGCTTTATTTCTGAGAGCAGAGCAAACAGAGCAGTCTTTTGTGAAATTGTGTTAGAAAGGTTACACAGACCTTTATAGTCGGAGGATTAGCTGCTCACTCCGAGCCCTGACTGCTGTCCAGAAAACAGCAGAAACCTTCAGGTCTCCTCTGGACACACAGACACAGTCTCCCTCAGAGAGGTAACACATCTCAGATCAGCAGATTAGACACAGGAACATTTAGGAGCTAAGATTATAATTAAACCAAGTCAGATTACTTGATGAATTCTTAGTGAGAGTAATTAAACTGATGAACTGACTGTAGGGGGAAGTACATTTCCTGCATAATATTGGAATTCCCATTTCGCCAGCAGCGACATAACTCACATCTACTGTTTTATTAGATCTGGAGTAATTTTCTTATTATAGTATTTCATCTTTCTGGGAAGAGAGAAACTTAACGGCATGAAATAAAAACGTAGTTTTAAGGCAAGAGGAAAAAAAACTTCTGATGTGAAGAACTGAACCCTTTAAAGATCAGAGCCTGGTGCTCCTCAAAACAACAACAACACAACAACACACAGTGAGAGGGACATTTTAAAAATCTACCTTTAAATTTAGACAAATTAAAATCTTACAAAATGAAGTTAATAATCATTCTCAAAAACAAACTGATAACGCCTCAGTGTTGATGGGAGCTGATATATTACACTGGTGGAGCCGAGGTGAGTGCAGAAGCTACCTGGCAAGGTTTCCTCTCACCGTTCCTCCTCTGAGAATCTGGAGCACACAGCGCTGCAGGATCCTCATTGGTCCACAGAGCTGTCAATCATGGCGTTGATCATAGAAGAGGATCAGGGCCACTGATTTGTTCTGTAAGTCAGACCCCCTTTGTCTCCGAATTCTGCCTCTAAGATCAAAGTCAGAGTTCTAGAATCAAAGTCAGAGTTCTGGAATCAGAGTCAGAGTTCTAGAATCAAAGGGAGAGTTCTAGAATCAGAGTCAGAGTTCTAGAATCAAAGACAGAGTTATAGAATCAGAGTCAGAGTTCTAGAATCAAAGACAGAGTTCTAAAATCAAAGTCAGAGTTCTGGAATCAGAGTCAGAGTTCTAGAATCAAAGTCAGAGTTCTAGAATCAAAGTCAGAGTTCTAGAATCAAAGTCAGAGTTCTGGAATCAGAGTCAGAGTTCTAGAATTAAAGGGAGAGTTCTAGAATCAGAGTCAGAGTTCTAGAATCAAAGACAGAGTTATAGAATCAGAGTCAGAGTTCTAGAATCAGAGTCAGAGTTCTAGAATCAGAGTCAGAGTTCTAGAATCAGAGTCAGAGTTCAAGAATCAAAGTCAGAGTTCTAGAATCAGAGTCAGAGTTCTAGAATCAGAGTCAGAGTTCAAGAATCAAAGTCAGAGTTCTAGAATCAGAGTCAGAGTTCTAGAATCAGTCAGAGTTCTAGAATCAGAGTCAGAGATCTAGAATCAGAGTCAGAGTTCTAGAATTAGAGTCAGAGATCTAGAATCAGAGTCAGAGTTCAAGAATTCTATAAACTATTTAATTTTTAAAGTTTGTCTCATGTCTCAGTGAACACTGTTTTACGGCCAAGGGTCTAAAGAGATCCTGGTCTTAGGTTTGAGATAATTTGAGGTACAGAGAAACCAGGAGCAGTTAGATAGTTTCACCCGAGGATGAAGAACCCTCTTACTGTGGGATAACAGCGCTCAGTGTTAGTCACTGTCTGATGATCACAGAGGACATGCTTCCAACAGGAAACAGAATGTGAAACCCTCTGCTGCTCCTCGTCCTCCAGATTATCTGATCTTTGAAAACCACATGACATCTGATCCTTCACAGAGGTCTTTACATCTTCTCAGAGCAGGGTCCAAACTCCATCTTCAGTTACAAATTACGTCCAAACTAGGTTTACTACGTTTTAAGTTTCACATCGCTGATCCAACCCCGTCCTGAGATCTGTGGTTACGTTGTAATACATACTTTGTCCACAGGGGGCACCAAACTCCTCTAGTGTGATGTCATCTTTGTCTCCTGTGTCACTGTGGAGTCAGAAAATCAGAGTCAACATCATTTAAAAATATAGTCTCAATAGTTCCTGGATATCTGAGGGACAGAGTTTGAGTTGTTCTTGATTTATAAGGACTTAGATCAGGTTGAAACCATCTGACATCAGAGTGAAGTCCAAGTCAACATCTTCTATCATGAGAGGAAATGAAAACAGAAAGGTCTGCTCCCCTCTGAAGTCCAGCCGAATAAAAGCTTCGACTTCACGCTGCTGCAGTTTTAAAAAGGTCTGAAAAAGTCATGCAAAATTAATGCGTTCTCTGTCTTCATTAATAACTCCCTTAACTCATTTTAAGACGGTTTGACATTAATACAAGAAAATGTCATCCAAAAATAAGGTTATTTTAGGGGAGGAGGTTTTCACAGGGACGTGGTGTGCAGGGGAGGAGGTTTTCACAGGGACGTGGTGTGCAGGGGAGGAGGTTTTCACAGGGACGTGGTGTGCAGGGGAGGAGGTCTAAATCTGCCGTGTGGGACTGTAAACTACGGTCTGATGCAGAACCGCCCAAACATGATGAAATATTCAAATGTGACAAAAGCTGAGAGTTCGCTGCTCAGCCGGCAGTCAGGTGGTAAAGGGCATGTCAGGATTCAGCTGAGAACATTACAGTCCTAACACTGTTCCTCACACACACACACACACACACACACATACTCAGCTCTCTGCTGTATTAATGAGCGGAGCCTCTGGCTGCTGTCAGGCCTCCGTACACACCGCCACAACCAGACAGCAAGATAATCATTTTTCAACCTGCTGGCATAAGCATTAAACTCGTGTCTCTCCCCCTCTCCTCTCTCTTGTCCTCTTCTTCTTCTCTGTCTTCTCTGATCTCCTCTTCTTATCGGTCCAGAAGCTGCAGCGGTGTCGAACCACACTTGGGCCTCTTATTAAGTTGGCCGGCGGCGGCGGAGCTATCGGACACTCCATCGGCTTTTCGTGGCGCTCACCGAGCGGCTTCAAAGACAGACGCGTGTTAGAAAATAAGTTTTATCATCACTTCCTCATCTCTGTCTTTCTCTGCCACTAACATCAGCAGGCCAGGGACACTTCTCGCTGAATCAGGACTTTAATACAAAGAAAGAAATGCTTGGATCTTCACTCTCCAGCTTTCAACAAAAGCTGACAGCGGCACGTTCAGAGCAGCACTTATCTCTCAGGGAGTTCAGGGCCACACTTCTGTTTATTGTTATTCTTACAGTGTGACAGAGGAGCTGCTCCGACTGCTCCGAGCAGGAGAGGAACACAAACAGGAGTCAGAGATTGTTGCTTTGTCATCACATTTCTCCTCCGTCTCCTACCTGACGACTCTTTTATTGCAAAGTGGTCCACGAAGCTGCAGAATCATTAGAGCTGTACGGCGGGTTGATGCAAGACTTACAGGACTCGTGATTATTCCTGCTGTAGTGACCTGAACAGGTCCCCCCCCCCCCCCCCCCCCCCATTGATAATAAAGGTGAAGAGTAAAGGCAAATACAGCAGCCTGGATCTGTTCTTATTACCAACGATGAAACATGAAGAGAAACAGTGGAGGGTAAATTATTCATTAGAACAATTCACAGAAACATTTATCATTTATTTTACAACTAAAAACCATGACAGCTAAAGGTGCTTTTACACAGCAGGAACCTTTGAGGAACCATGTACGTTACAACAGCAGGAACCTTTGAGGAACCATGTACGTTACAACAGCAGGAACCTTTGAGGAACCATGTACGTTACAACAGCAGGAAGCTTTTAAGGAACCATGTACGTTACAACAGAAGGAACCTTTGAGGAACCATGTACGTTACAACAGCAGGAACCTTTTGAGGAACCATGTGCGTTACAACAGCAGGAACCTTTGAGGAACCATGTACGTTACAACAGCAAGAACCTTTGAGGAACCATGTACGTTACAACAGAAGGAACCTTTGAGGAACCATGTGCGTTACAACAGAAGGAACCTTTGAGGAACCATGTGCGTTACAACAGCAGGAACCTTTGAGGAACCATGTACGTTACAACAGAAGGAACCTTTGAGGAACCATGTACGTTACAACAGCATGAACCTTATGAGGAACCATGTACGTTACAACAGAAGGAACCTTTTGAGGAACCTTGTGCGTTACAACAGCAGGAACCTTATGAGGAACCATGTGCGTTACAACAGCAGGAACCTTATGAGGAACCATGTATGTTACAACAGCAGGAACCTTTTGAGGAACCATGTACGTTACAACAGCAGGAACCTTTGAGGAACCATGTACGTTACAACAGCAGGAACCTTTGAGGAACCATGTGCGTTACAACAGCAGGAACCTTTGAGGAACCATGTACGTTACAACAGCAAGAACCTTTGAGGAACCATGTACGTTACAACAGAAGGAACCTTTGAGGAACCATGTGCGTTACAACAGAAGGAACCTTTGAGGAACCATGTGCGTTACAACAGCAGGAACCTTTGAGGAACCATGTACGTTACAACAGAAGGAACCTTTGAGGAACCATGTACGTTACAACAGCATGAACCTTATGAGGAACCATGTACGTTACAACAGAAGGAACCTTTTGAGGAACCTTGTGCGTTACAACAGCAGGAACCTTATGAGGAACCATGTGCGTTACAACAGCAGGAACCTTATGAGGAACCATGTATGTTACAACAGCAGGAACCTTTTGAGGAACCATGTACGTTACAACAGCAGGAACCTTTGAGGAACCATGTACGTTACAACAGCAGGAACCTTTGAGGAACCATGTGCGTTACAACAGCAAGAACCTTTGAGGAACCATGTACGTTACAACAGCAGGAACCTTTGAGGAACCATGTACGTTACAACAGCAGGAACCTTTGAGGAACCATGTACGTTACAACAGCAGGAACCTTTGAGGAACCATGTATGTTACAACAGCAGGAACCTTTTAAGGAACCATGTGCGTTACAACAGCAGGAACCTTATGAGGAACCATGTATGTTACAACAGCAAGAACATTTTGAGGAACCATGTACGTTACAACAGCAGGAATCTTTTAAGGAACCATGTGCGTTACAACAGCAGGAACCTTTTGAGGAACCATGTACGTTACAACAGAAGGAACCTTTTGAGGAACCATGTGCGTTACAACAGCAGGAACCTTTGAGGAACCATGTACGTTACAACAGCAGGAACCTTTGAGGAACCATGTACGTTACAACAGCAGGAACCTTTGAGGAACCATGTACGTTACAACAGAAGGAACCTTTGAGGAACCATGTACGTTACAACAGCAGGAACCTTTGAGGAACCATGTGCATTACAACAGCAGGAACCTTTTGAGCCTGATAGTGTGAATGCGTCTCTGTCAGCTCCCGGTGTTCCAGTCTGAAGAGTGACCCTGTAAACTGGAGCCCTTCAGCTGAACGTGTCAGTGTTTGTGGAGTTTACAACAGCTGTTGAAACACAGAAGGAGTCCTCGGGAATGCAAACTAGTTTAGTTTTTATTCTCCAAATATCCTCATCAGATATTTAATGATCGTCTAAAGACGTTTGTGAGGGATGCATCCGGCTGAGAGTCTCCAGTTAACAGGGTCGCTCTTTAAACTGGAACACCGGTCCATCTCTGAGGTGTCTTTTAAAGCCTGTCTTGTCGCTTTAAGTCAAGAGTTTCAGGTTTTTGGAATCCTCTTTGTCTTGAGAGCTCGTCTCCTTCGAAGTGTATATTCAATGCACGATCAAAAACAGCACAAGAGTAATCTCCTTCATGCTAACATGCTAACATGCTAACTGTGGTGTTGCTCATGACTCTGCTGGCCTGTCCGTCTCCTTCTATGGTGCCACCTTTGCTGTCCGGCCTTCCTCTCTTTCTTACTGCCCTCTTGTGTCTCCGTACTTCACCGGCCTGATTTGCAGAAAAACCTCTTAGTTCCTTGAAGAGTAGTTCCTGGAACTGAAAGCTTGAACTACGCCCTCCAGCGGGTTACTGATGATAGCTGTGACGTTCTAGAGATCTTGGTGTTTACAGAGAAAAGGTTTCTGTGTTTGGAAGAAGGAACAGATCCGATGATTTGTCTGTAGAAATCAAAAGGCTGCCGTTGCAGCGTGGTGAATATTTGAAAGTGTTTGACATCCTGCTGTTTAGACTTTTAATTTGATTTGCTGTAATTTAAATTTGATTTGATTTGGGTGAAGCGAAGAACGCGGAGCAAGTTCAAACTTTAATTCCAGCTTGTGATGGAAGACGGCTGAACTCAAACATAAAACACAAAGCGGTGAAACAACACCGACCCGTCGGGATGGAGAGTCAAAATGGAAAAAAGAGGGGGAAATAAATCGCTCCCTGTGATGCCATGCGTCTGAAATAACTGTGTTTGTTTATGAAATCTGTTTTATCAGATTTGACAGTGATTATTTTCCCTGCTGGCTCCTTTTGAAAAACAGGGAAATTAACTATATCCATTTTTACAATCTCCCCTGTGTTTTTATTCTCACTTGATTTGTTCTTTTATAATTTTCCCTTTTTAAAACAATCTATTTTGATGTTTTCATTTCTTTCTTCTGAATAACTGAAGCCGCTGAAAAGATGAATACCCTGTGATTATTCAGCCTGTCAGTCACAGTGTTAATCTGGCGTCATCAGCCTTCCTACAAAGCTCCAGAAAAGAGACACAAAATGACAATTACACACAATACATGGATGGAAACCAGCCAGCCTCTGCTTTGATACCCTTTCCCTCATCTAACCCCCAAATTTCCACTTTATGTCTTAATTTTTTAATCTGTTAAATCTGCTTCCATCACTGAGCTCCACTAATATCCACAGCAGCATCCTAATATCCATTTAAAGGCCTTAAACACAGAGATGAGCAGCAGCAGATTGGGCTTTATTCGGGTTAAATAGACACCACTCGTCCAGATGTTGCAGCTTAAAATCAGATAATGCAAACGTGAGTGTTTAAAGCGTGATGAAGGAACCAACACGCCGTTTGTTTTCTGATGGATTAAACAAACAGGGGCTGGTTTCTGTCTGAGGGGACATTTTAAACAGTGGTGGAGTCCTGATGTTATGCTTCTCCTTTATTCCAAGCTCTCCTCATCCTTCTTGATTCTGTTTCAGAGATGAGCGCCTTTAAATTGCTGAATTGCGCTGGAATGTCTTCATTTGCATTGCTGGAGGGTGAAACTGCTTCCCTTTGGGATATTACAGATAATTAAACACAGAGTTAAACAGCTTACAGTGAAGTATGTTAAAATATAACCAAAAGTATTGATATTACCCGCAGAGAGGGTCTTATTCTGAGGGTAGAAGAATGTGAAAAACTGCTTAAAATGTGTCGAAAGTACATTTATTATTTGTAGTTAAACCAATAAGACCCCCCCACTTCACATCGTGGTCTTCCCTTGCTCTGTCGGGACTGTATTTGGTATAACCTCCAGCTGACTTTACATTACTCCTCACAGGAAGGAGGAATTCACTGCAGGACTGAAGGGTTCAACATTTGTGGTCCCTAATCATCGGCCAACTTATGATAAAGTCACCAGACCTTCAGAACACAGCAGATCCAGTGGAAGTTAACACATTGACTAGAATAGAAACCTGTCAGATCTGGTGCTGTGGCGGATCAGAGGATCAGACACAGATCTGGTGGAACTTGTCCGTCAGTCTCTGTGTCCTCATTACATCATCTCCTGAGGTCCCTGTGTCTCTCCTGCTTCTTGTGTTCTAAGTTGTTTCCCTCCCTGTGGTTCCAACATGTCTCTGGTTACACCTGATTTTACAGTCTGAGGGGGAGGGTTAGATTTGGGTAACCCTAACCCTCACCTTTACCCTTTACCCTTTGCTATTGTTGGTTTGTAAATAAAGCATCCAGTCTGCATGTGAGTCTTCCTTTCTTCCCAACTTGACATTCGGAACATCGAGTTAACACCTGAGAGACAGGTAGCTTCAGGAGGGATGGATGGATGGATGGATGGATGGATGGATGGATGGATGGATGGATGGATGGATGGATTGATGGATGGATGGATGGATGGATGGATGGATGGATGGATGGATGGATGGATGGATGGAGGGATGGATGGATGGATGGATGGATAGATATTCATGGATGGATGGATGGATGGATAGATGGATAGATGGATAGATGGATATTCATGGATGGATGGATGATGGAGGGATAAATGGATAGATATTCATGGATGGATGGATGGATAGATATTCATGGATGGATGGATGGATAGATATTCATGGATGGATAGATGGATAGATGGATAGATGGATATTCATGGATGGATGGATGGATGGATGGATGATGGAGGGATAAATGGATAGATATTCATGGATGGATAGATGGATAGATATTCATGGATGGATAGATGGATAGATGGATAGATGGATAGATGGATATTCATGGATGGATAGATGGATAGATGGATAGATGGATATTCATGGATGGATAGATGGATAGATGGATAGATGGATATTCATGGATGGATAGATGGATAGATGGATAGATGGATAGATGGATATTCATGGGTGGATGGATAGATGGATGGTGATGTATTCATTGATGGATGGATAGATATTCATGGATGGATAGATGGATAGATGGATATTCATGGATGGATGGATGATGGAGGGATAGATGGATAGATATTCATGGATGGATAGATGGATAGATGAATGGATGGTGATGGAGAGTGTGGGTTTATGGATGTATAGATGTTGACATATTCATGCATAGAGAGATGAATGGATGATGGTGGAGGGATGGACATTGGTAAATGGATGGATGGATGTTGACATATTCATGGATGGATGGATGGTGATGGAGGGATGCATTGATGGATAGTGATGGAGGGATGGATAGAAGTTGATGAATGGATGGATGAGTGTTTACCTATTCATGGATGGATGAATAATGATGGAGGGATGGAAAGATTTTGATATATGGATGGATCGATCTTGACATATTCATGGTGGTGATGGAGGGATGGATGAATGGTTGGAGGGATGGATGGAGAGACGTTGAAGTGTTTATTAAAGATCATCCTCTCTTTAAAGGTGTAGACATGAAGTGTTAAGACTTAAACTTCTGCATCAGTTAAAGATTTATAGCATCACTCAACTGTTTAAGTCCTGCTCTCGTTAGCTAATGTAAGTTGCTAACGTAAGATGCTAACGTGAGTTGCTAACGTAAGTTGCTAACGTAAGTTGCTAACGTGAGTTGCTAACGTAAGTTGCTAACGTAGCATTGTGAGCTCTGTGAGTATGATGACAGTGGGAGCGCTGAAACTATCACAGGTGAAAGTTAATAAAACACTATGTCACCTCTGATAACTTCAGGTGGAGGTGAAGAAGAACATCTCTTCTTTCTCTAAATAAAGAGCAGAGTCTGTCTCACCGCGGTGCATTCACCTCAAATGATCTTTTTAAATCCTTTTCTTTATTTCCTGTTTTCATGTGTTCACTCTTCACAGTGATTCCTCGCCATGATTCTATAGACCGACCTCTCGCCCTGCGTCTGTGTCCTCCCCTCAGACAGAAAATCACAGTGTTTGTCTACAGGTGTAGCAGCAGCAGGATAACTATCTATAATTCATACCTGTAGAAATGACTGCTGTTTAATGGATCTGCAGCCACCAAACACTATCGCTCCTTCCAATTACCCCACACCAAATGAAGCGGCGAGGTTTTCACAGAGCATTAATGCATATTAATTAATCTGTCAGAAGGTGCAGGCAGAACGTCTGGGCGAGTGTGAAGACGGTCGGCTGCTGACGCCTCCACAGTAAATAATAAAATATACCTCGCTGTTTTTAATGATGAGCAATTTCTACTTTATTACTCAGTATTGTTTGCCATTAATTTTTAATCAACTGCTGCTGCTGCTGCTTCATCACTCTCTGCCTCTTGTTTTTATTTGCTGCTGCTCTCCCTGGAATGCTTTTTCTCCCCGTGTAAATACAGAGACGGATATTCAGTTAGGGGAAAGAGAGTCTAAAGAGAGGTGAGGAGGACGGAGCTGAACTGTCTCACTGAGGATGAAGTGTACTCTGAGTTTCTGCTCCATGAGGGGAGGTTTATGTGTTTCAGGTGACTGTGTGAAAGATTAAAGTGCCACGTATGATAGCAGAAACAAAGAGCATCATGAGGAACCAGACTGATCTGTGCAGGACTGTACATGATATCTTCTACAGATTTCATTTTGACATCATCACATTTTATATAAAAGCTCAATCTAAGATAAATCCCAGACTGTAGAACCACTGAATCCCTAAAGTCTGTGTCCGGTCCCTCTCAGCTCCGGCAAACAGTACCCTTCCACAGCAAGGTGCTAAGGTTAGGGTTAGAACCAGAACCAAACTTAAGCAACCAGAACCAGAACCAAACTCATGCAAACAGAACCAGAACCAAACTCAAGCAAACAGAACCAGAACCAAACTAATGCAAACAGAACCAGAACCAAACTCATGCAAACAGAACCGAAGCGGAACCGAACCAGAACCAAACCAGAACCAGAACCGAACCAGAACCGAACCAGAACCGAACCAGAACCGAACCGAACCAGAACCGAACCAGAACCGAACCAGAACCAAAAAGAACCGAACCTGACCCAAACCAGAACCAGAACCGAACCAGAACCGAACTGAACGGAACCAGAACCGAACCAGAACCGAACCAGAACCGAACCAGAACCGAACCAGAACCGAACCAGAACCAAAAAGAACCGAACCAGACCGGAACCAGAACCAGAACCGAACCAGAACCGAACTGAACAGAACCAGAACCAAACTCAAGCAAACAGAAACAGAACCAACTCTGATCACAACCCTAAACCAAATCCTAACCCTAACCCTAAACCTAATCCTAACCCTAACCCTAACCCTAACCCTAACCCTAACTTTAACTCTAACCCTAACCCTAACTCTAACCTTAACTCTAACCCTAACTCTAACCCTAACCCTAACTCTAACCTTAACTCTAACCCTAACTTTAACTCTAACCCTAACTCTAACTCTAACCCTAACCCTAACTCTAACCTTAACTCTAACCCTAACCCTAACCCTAACTCTAACTCTAACTCTAACCCTAACCCTAACCCTAACTCTAACCCTAACCCTAACCCTAACTCTAACTCTAACCCTAACCCTAACCCTAACCCTAACCCTAACACTAACTCTAACCCTAACCCTAACCCTAACCCTAACTCTAACTCTAACCCTAAAACCTAACCCTAACCCTAACCCTAACTCTAACCCTAACCCTAACCCTAACTCTAACTCTAACCCTAACCCTAACCCTAACCTAACCCTAACTCTAACTCTAACCCTAACCCTAAACCTAACTCTAACCCTAACCCTAACCCTAACCCTAACTCTAACCCTAACCCTAACCCTAACCCTAACCCTAACTCTAACTCTAACTCTAACCCTAACCCTAACTCTAACTCTAACCCTAACCCTAACCCTAACCCTAACTCTAACTCTAACTCTAACCCTAACCCTAACCCTAACCCTAACTCTAACCCTAACCCTAACCCTAACTCTAACTCTAACCCTAACCCTTACCCTAACCCTAACTCTAACCCTAACCCTAACCCTAACTCTAACTCTAACCCTAACCCTAACTCTAACTCTAACCCTAACTCTAACCCTAACTCTAATCCTAACCCTAACCCTAACCCTAACTCTAAACCTAACTCTAACCCTAACCCTAACCCTAACCCTAACCCTAACCTTAACTCTAACCCTAACCCTAACCCTAACTCTAACCCTAACCCTACCCTAACCCTAACCTTAACCCTAACCTTAACTCTAACCCTAACCCTAACCCTAACTCTAACCCTAACCCTAACCCTAACCCTAACTCTAACCCTAACCCTAACCCTAACCCTAACTCTAACCCTAACCTAACCCTAACTCTAACTCTAACCCTAACCCTAACTCTAACCCTAACCCTAACCCT
>NW_023260111.1:5000-17673 GCF_009762535.1 Notolabrus celidotus
CAGACAGAACATTGAGAAGAAGATGACGAAGATTGGAACAAAGATTGTTTCTGTGGAGCAGCGAGAGAAGATCAAACAGAGAACGTCGAGCCTGAAGGTTTCACCTTTGACCTTCGGTATCAGGAAGGTACAGAGTTCCCTTAATGTTGTGTTCTTAGCTCCTCAGGAGAACTTGTTTTAGGGGTTCACTAATGTTTCCTCCAACATTTCCTTTTGTTTTCCACGACTCTCTTAAATCTTAAAATCCTTCTGAAAGAACACTTTCGTACCCCCTGAGGTAACTCGAAGTCATAGACAACATTTATTCCCCCCAGAACATACCTCATTGTGTCCTCTGTGGTTCCTCTGTGGTTCCTCTGCGGTTCCTCTGTGATTCCTCTGTGGTTCCCCTCTGGTTCCTCAGTGGTTCCTCTGTGGTTCCTCTGTGGTTCCCCTCTGGTTCCTCTGTGGTTCCTCTGTGGTTCCCCTCTGGTTCCTCTGTGGTTCCTCTGTGGTTCCTCTCTGGTTCCTCTGTGGTTCCTCTGTGGTTCCTCTGTGGTTCCCCTCTGGTTCCTCAGTGGTTCCTCTGTGGTTCCTCTGTGGTTCCTCTCTGGTTCCTCTGTGGTTCCTCTGTGGTTCCTCTGTGGTTCCCCTCTGGTTCCTCTCTGGTTCCTCTGTGGTTCCTCTGTGGTTCCTCTGTGGTTCCCCTCTGGTTCCTCAGTGGTTCCTCTGTGGTTCCTCAGTGGTTCCTCTGTGGTTCCTCTGTGGTTCCCCTCTGGTTCCTCAGTGGTTCCTCTGCGGTTCCCCTCTGGTTCCTCTGTGGTTCCTCAGTGGTTCCTCAGTGGTTCCTCAGTGGTTCCTCTGCGGTTCCTCTTCCACATCTATTGGTCAATCATCAAAGTTCCATCCTGGTTCCGCTAACATTTCTTAAAGGGGGACAGGTTGTACTCTAGCGTTCTCCATGGTTTGACCCAGGTTCCCCTGAGATTTGTTTACATGTTACTGTTTCACTGAGTTTCTGTCCCATTGTACTTCCTGTGACCTTTGACCTCTGACTGTTGACATTTGCAGCCTCGCAGCAGCTCCGACTCTCAGCCTCCTGACTCCTCGGTCCTCACAGAGGCCGACATCCAGCTCTCTCCGCTGAGCGGTACCGACCAGGAGGTCCCCTTCAACGAAGTCCATGCCCAGTTAGCTCCAGCTGGGCAGGAGAACCAGGAGGAGGAGAACCAGGTGGGGGAGGGAGGTGAGGAGGTGTTCAGTGAGGAGGCGGGGCTGTCAGGTGTGGAGGCGGAGTTGTCAGGTGTGGAGGCGGAGCTGTCGATGGTGTCAGAGGACATCAGTCAGGAGTATGCTCTGTCTTCCACCCTGCCTCAGGAGGAGAGAGGAGAGGAGAGAGGAGAGGAGAGAGGAGAGGAGAGAGGAGAGGAGAGAGGAGAGGAGAGAGGAGAGGAGAAAGGAGCAGAGGAGGAGAAAGAGGAGGAGAAAGAGGAGGAGAGAGAGGAGTCCTAAACACCCGTTTCCTAATCTTCTTCAAGAACAGAACAGAGATTTTAGAACTTTTTAACATTCAGTAAACTTTCTGTCAGGAGAGAGGACTTAATGTTGAACCGTTCTTCTAAAGTCAGAGCTGTTTAGTTATTGATTCACTTTCACTCAAACACAGGAGTTCTTACCTGATTATCACCTGTGACTCTGAAATCCCCAGATCTCCATCTCAGGAACAATCTCAGGAACCAACACTAACCCTGGACCTTAGTTTCAGTTTGTCTGCATGTTAGCGTTTCATTCTTTGAGCTGGAACCTAAACAATCAAACTTTTGGAGATCCGTGGATTTCACAGGATTTAGTTTTTATATAAACATTTATTACAGACTGATATCAAATAATCACCTTTCTCTCTACTAGCTTAGACCCCGATATGAGACCAAAAGACCTGCAAGGTTCAATAAACTATAGCTGATAGTTCTGTAAGATCCACCCCAAAGTCTCACTGAGTCCCCATGGTTCCTGTAAAATGATAGGTTGTCTACCTGTTTCCTGAGGTTCCACGTAACATTCCCTCTCTGCTGGTTTACGATCAGTACACCCTCAAAGTTCCTGATACACTCGGTTCTCTCTAAAGGCTCCCTTAGGTTTAATCAGCGCTCGATTTTAAATCCTCAATATTTTAAATGATTGTTCTAAAGTTCCAACAAAGTTCTTCTGGCTGTGATTTAATCTGATATTGGAAGTTTGAAGAACATTATTATTTCCAGCCATCAATAACTTCATGCGTTCATTTTCCTGAATGTGTTTGTATTCCAAAAACCCTGCTGTCATAACGTCCCTGCTTATTAACCTCACAGCAACACAGCAGGGGTACTTACCTGCTCACCCAAAACCACGTGGTTTATATATATACACAGAGATAAAGTGATGATGTCATCAGAGTTAAAGTGATGATGTCATCAGAGTTAAAGTGATGATGTCATCAGAGTTAAAGTGATGATGTCATCAGAGTTAAAGTGATGATGTCATCAGAGTTAAAGTGGTGATGTCATCAGAGTTAAAGTGATGATGTCATCAGAGTTAAAGTGGTGATGTCATCAGAGTTAAAGTGATGATGTCATCAGAGTTAAAGTGGTGATGTCATCAGAGTTAAAGTGATGATGTCATCAGAGTTAAAGTGATGATGTCATCAGAGTTAAAGTGGTGATGTCATCAGAGTTAGAGTGATGATTTAATCAGAGTTAAAGTGATGATGTCATCAG
Organism: Notolabrus celidotus; assembly: GCF_009762535.1. Classification (NCBI taxonomy): domain Eukaryota; kingdom Metazoa; phylum Chordata; class Actinopteri; order Labriformes; family Labridae; genus Notolabrus; species Notolabrus celidotus. The sequence continues at coordinate 7,733 of NW_023260111.1, forward strand.
AGTTAAAGTGATGATGTAATCAGAGATAAAGTGATGATGTAATCAGAGATAAAGTGATGCCATCAGAGTTAAAGTGATGATGTCATCAGAGTTAAAGTGATGATGTCATTAGAGATAAAGTGATGTCATCAGAGATAAAGTGATGATGTCATCAGAGATAAAGTGATGTCATCAGAGTTAAAGTGATGAAGTATAGTTATAGAGTTAAACATTAACATTTGTATTCTTTTTGATTTGTTTGAAAGTTTGTTTTTGATGTTTTAACACGTTGTGCTGCCAAAGAACATTTCCTGTGTCTCATGATTCCTGTTTGACAGGTGTGTGGGATCACCTGAACACGTCTCAATAAAACTAATTAAAGACACAACTTTGTTTCTGGACTCTTCTGTAACTCTGGACCCTGCTGATTCTTGTGTGTCATGTCGTGTGTTGTGTTGTGTGTGTTTTGTTGTGTTGTGTTGTGTTGTGTGTGTTGTGTTGTGTTGTGCTGTGTGTGTTGTGTAGTGTGTGTTGTGTGTGTTGTGTCGTGTGTGTTGTGTTGCATTCTCAGAGAAAGCACACAGTGTGTGTTGAACTCTTCTCGGAGGGTTTCTGTAGAAGCTGCTCAGAGTGGGCGGGGTCAGTGAGTCGGGTGTTGACCTCTGCTGGCCAATAAGCAGCCAATGGGTGAGGCTTCAAATCAACACACCCAATGGAGCAATGGAGGGGCGGGGCTTCTGGTGTCACTCCATATTCCCACAGATTGTTCCTAATTCTTCATCCAGAGTAAAACCTTCCACGGAGACACACAACACTGCTTCTCCTCCTCCTGTGTCCCTTTCTGCTTCTTCTTCTTCTTCTTCTTCTTCTTCTCTGACAGCAGATGGACTTGGTAGCGCCTCCAAGCCTTTCCCTGGTGTCTCTCTTGTCCCTGTTGGCATGTAGCGTCCAGGTGTTAGCAGCTGCACTGCTTATGAGCAGGTTTGGGGGACAGAGCTCTTCAGTGGACAGGTGGATCCTGCTGTGGCTCTTCTATGATGTCATTGTCCACCTGACACTGGTACGACCAATCAGGTTTCAAATGTCTCAGTCCAATCAGGGGCTGTTTGTTTAGTTTCCTGTTATTTGATTGACGGGTTACTTCCTGTTTTGTTTTTGTAGGAGGGTCCGTTTGTTTACATGTCTCTGGTGGGGAAGGTGGAGACGTCTGAAGGGCCTCTGGCTGAACTCTGTGAGTTCTTACAGTCTTTCTTTCAGTGTCGTAACTTCATCCTGTCTGTCTCTCATCCTCCTGTCTGTCTCTCATCCTCCTGTCTGTCTCTCATCCTCCTGTCTGTCTCTCATCCTCCTGTCTGTCTCTCATCCTCCTGTCTGTCTCTCATCCTGCTGTCTGTCTCTCATCCTCCTGTCTGTCTCTTATCCTCCTGTCTGTCTCTTATCCTCCTGTCTGTCTCTCATCCTCCTGTCTGTCTCTTATCCTCCTGTCTGTCTCTTATCCTCCTGTCTGTCTCTCATCCTCCTGTCTGTCTCTCATCCTCCTGTCTGTCTCTCATCCTCCTGTCTGTCTCTCATCCTCCTGTCTGTCTCTTATCCTCCTGTCTGTCTCTCATCCTCCTGTCTGTCTCTCATCCTCCTGTCTGTCTCTCATCCTCCTGTCTGTCTCTTATCCTCCTGTCTGTCTCTCATCCTCCTGTCTGTCTCTCATCCTCCTGTCTGTCTCTTATCCTCCTGTCTGTCTCTCATCCTCCTGTCTGTCTCTCATCCTCCTGTCTGTCTCTTATCCTCCTGTCTGTCTCTTATCCTCATGTCTGTCTCTCATCCTCCTGTCTGTCTCTCATCCTCCTGTCTGTCTCTCATCCTCCTGTCTGTCTCTTATCCTCCTGTCTGTCTCTCATCCTCCTGTCTGTCTCTCATCCTCCTGTCTGTCTCTTATCCTCCTGTCTGTCTCTCATCCTCCTGTCTGTCTCTCATCCTCCTGTCTGTCTCTCATCCTCCTGTCTGTCTCTCATCCTCCTGTCTGTCTCTTATCCTCCTGTCTGTCTCTCATCCTCCTGTCTGTCTCTTATCCTCCTGTCTGTCTCTTATCCTCCTGTCTGTCTCTTATCCTCCTGTCTGTCTCTTATCCTCCTGTCTGTCTCTCATCCTCCTGTCTGTCTCTTATCCTCCTGTCTGTCTCTTATCCTCCTGTCTGTCTCTTATCCTCCTGTCTGTCTGCAGGGAAAGAGTACGGTAAAGCGGACAGTCGTTGGCTGATTTCTGATCCTACAATCGTCTCCATTGAACTTCTGACGGTCTTCCTGGACTCACTGCTCGCTGTGCTGCTTTTACAGGCAGTGATACAGGACAAGTACTACAGGTAATACTACAGGTGACACTACAGGTAATACTACAGGTGACACTACAGGTAATACTACAGGTGACACTACAGGTAATACTACAGGTGACACTACAGGTAATACTACAGGTGACTCTACAGGTGACTCTACAGGTGACACATGTGTCTGGTCTTCCTCAGGTGGGTCTGAAGGTGTGTGTATTTTTGATTGTTAATAAAAATGATACATTTTGTGTTTTTCAGACACTTCCTGCAGATCGCTCTGAGCGTGTGCGAGCTTTATGGCGGTTGGATGACCTTTGCTCCTGATTGGTTGGTGGGAAGTCCCAGTCTGAACACGTCCAGCTGGCTGCACCTGTGGGTCTACCTTGTCTTCTTTAATGGACTCTGGGTCCTGGTCCCGGTCTTGCTGTTGATCCATTCCTGGTTTTCTCTCCAAGGTCTGCACATGCTCAGAGTGGACGAGCACAAGAGCAGGAAGAAGGTTTTGTGAGGATGATGAGGATGATGAACGGCGGTGTTGATCTTTGAATTGAATAAAAGATGATGAAGAATCAGAGCGGTCTGTTTTGGTCACGCCTTCTTCTTCTCCTCGTCCGACTGTTACCGGGCAGTTTAGGGATGAAACTCTGCGTCCTGATTGGCCCAAGTCAAAAATAATTTGAGCATCAAGTAAACTTTCAGAACGATTAATCAGACGAAGAAGAAACAAGTTTAAAGTTCAAACAAGTTTAATGAGTTTAGTCCGACCCCCCTCTCCTTCTCTCAGCTCTTCTTGATCAGTTTGTGGACGGAGAGGAAGGCCTGCTGCAGACCCAGGCCCCTCAGAGCGCTGCAGGCCTGCACCTCCCACAGCCGCTCGCTGAGAGCCGGCAGATCCAGCTGGTTCGAGATCTGTGGGGGGAGGGGGGGTGATAAGTCCTTTACTTTAGTAACTATCCTCTCAGACCTCACTGAAGATTCAAGACTCCTACCTCTCGGATGGTCATGGAGTCAGGAAGGTCCTTCTTGTTTGCCAGAACCATCAGAGGAATCCCTCGCAACCGCTCATCAGCCAGAACCTTCTTCAGGGCCTTCTGGGCCTCCGGCATCCGACCACGATCACTGCTGTCCACCATGAACACCAGAGCCTTACAGTCGTCCAGGTAATACCTGAACATCAGAGAAACCAGATCCTTACAGTGGTCCAGGTAATACCTGAACATCACAGAAACCAGATCCTTACAGGATTTTGTGTGTGTGTGTGTGTGTGTGTGTGTGTGTGTGTGTGTGTGTGTGTGTGTGTGTGTGTGTATTAACCTCCAGTTTGGTCTCATGCTCTTCTGTCCTCCAACGTCCCAGACAGTCAGAGAGGTCTTCTTGTCCAGGTCCAGTGTTCCCACATTGAATCCAACAGTTGGAGAGGTGTCCATCACCTGAAATGAGCAGAGGTGACCTTCCCACCTTACCTTACAGGTAAACACAGGTATACACACCTGGACCCGGTCTAGTGATGGGTGTTTATGTGAATCACACCTGCCGGCTGCAAGTAAAGATCTTTACAGGTGAGTACAGGTAAAGATCTTTACCTGTACTCACCTGTAAACAGTCTAGTTTCTACCTTTTCAAAGTCTCACCTGTCCGGTCAGCAGTCGAGCCAGCAGAGTCGACTTCCCAGCAGAGTCCAAACCCACCAGGATTACCTGCACTCACAAAAACACATCCATATATGAAACACCTCCTGCTGCGTACAGGTACAGATCTTTACAGGTGAGTACAGATCTTTACAGGTGACTGAGTACAGATCTTTACAGGGGAGTACAGATCTTTACAGGTGAGTACAGATCTTTACAGGTGAGATATGGAGGACACCTGTCAGTCAGGTGATTACCTGAGGAGAGGAGCTGTGGGCATGACCCATAACTCTTCTTCTCTTGTTCTGAGAACGTCCTTCCTCTGTGTTCCTTCTGCTTGTCTTTCTGTTTCTTCTTCTGCTGTTTTCACTCAGTTTGATTCAAACCTTCACATCGTCCCACAGTCTGAGTCTGACTGAAACTCACCTGTCTAACATCTTTCAGGCGTGTTCAGGGTCATTAGGCCAATAGGAGAGCAGTGTCCAATCAGAGCAGACCATGTGACTGTGTGACAGGTCTGACTGCATTTTTGTTTAGAGCAGAAACACCTTTAAAGGTTGAGGAGCGTTTACATGTTACTTTACATGCGGCTTTACATGCTGCTTTACATGCTGCTTTACATGTTGCTTTACATGCTGCTTTACATGTTGCTTTACATGCTGCTTTACATGCTGCTTTACATGCTGCTTTACATGTTGCTTTACATGCCTGGCCTCGTTCCTCTGGTAAAACATGTTAAACATTAAATAAAGGGACTGCTGTTAGAAACACGTGACCTTCATCTCAAACACACTTTAATAAAAGATTTTAATTTGAGAATTAAAGAGAAAACAAACATTTGAGTTTAAACTGGTTTCATCAGCCCTAACAGAAAATAACTTTGTCATTATTATTGTTATTATTTATATGATTATTAATAATAATCTTATTGAACTCTGACCCAGTCAAACATCTGTCTATTCATTTAGTCCTCCTCCTCCTCCTCCTCCTCCTCCTCCTCCCCGAGGCTCTGGAGGAGGAGGAGTCTGTCTCTGGGTATAAATAGGTCTCTCCTCCTCCTCCTCCTTCTTCTTCTTCTTCCTCCTCGCTCCTCGCCGGATCCTCTCCTCCACCATGGGCTTCGGGGATCTGAACTCTCCCTCCGGACTCAAAGTCCTGAACCAGTTCCTGTCTGAGAGAAGTTACATCGAGGGGTGAGTCCATGATGAAGGTGATGATGAAGAAGGTGATTAAAGGTGCATAAAGTGAACCTCCGGCCTGCTGAGAGAAGCAGCTGCAGGCCGCCATCTTGGCTCCTTGCTAAGCTAGCTGCTAGCTGCTAGCTGTTAAAGGTGAAAACGAACCTTCAGAAGCAGATAGATGTGCGCATGCCCGGTGTGAGCGGGTACCTGGCAGCTCCAGGTGTGTTAGCTTAGCTTAGCTGTGTTTTTAAAGAGTGATTTTGAAAGCTCGTCTGAAGCTCACATGGTGCTAACATGCTAACATGCTAACTCTCCATGTGGACTCACTGCAGGAACTTTAACAACATGTCTGCAGCTCAGGGGATCAAGGTGTTACTGAGGGGAACAAGGTGTTCCTGAGGGGATCAAGGTGTTACTGAGGGGAACAAGGTGTTACTGAGGGGATCATGGTGTTACTGAGGGGAACAAGGTGTTACTGAGGGGAACAAGGTGTTACTGAGGGGATCATGGTGTTACTGAGGGGAACAAGGTGTTACTGAGGGGAACAAGGTGTTACTGAGGGGATCAAGGTGTTACTGAGGGGAACAAGGTGTTACTGAGGGGATCAAGGTGTTAATGAGGGGATCAAGGTGTTTCTCAGGGGAACAAGGTGTTTCTGAGGGGATCAAGGTGTTAATGAGGGGATCAAGGTGTTTCTGAGGGGAACAAGGTGTTTCTGAGGGGAACAAGGTGTTTCTGAGGGGATCACTCATCAGAGATAGTTTCAGTCAGATTAAACTTTGAAGAATTAAAACAAAGACTTGACCGCGTTGAGTCCCCTCTCAGGAAGCGCAGCAACAATCTAAAGGTGTTTCCTGTCCTCAGGTACGTCCCCTCTCAGGCCGATGTGGCAGTCTTTGAGGCAGTCTCAGCCCCGCCCACAGCTGACCTGTGCCACGCCCTCCGCTGGTTCAATCACATCAAGTCGTATCAGAGCCAGAAGAACAGGTGAGGCTGAGGACGCAAAGCCGGGAGCTAGCACACAGGTGTGTGACATCAGTGGTGTAAGCTCCGCCTCTCTGTGCTCAGTCTTCCAGGTGTGAAGAAGCCTCTGGGACAGTACGGTCCCGCAGGTGTAGCAGACTCCACGTCTGGACCGGCGCCCGCATCAAAGGAAGACGATGACGACGACGACATGGACTTGTTTGGCTCTGATGAGGAGGTGATGTCACTATGATGTCACTGTGATGTCATTACTGTGTAATTCCTGTTGACCGTGTGTTAATTCAGCCCCTGAATCTCGTCTGGCAGGAAGACGCAGAGGCAGCAAGGCTGAAGGAGGAACGCCTGGCGGAGTACGCCGCACGCAAGTCAAAGAGTACGTCCGATCTCTCACACACACACACACACACACACACACACACACACACACAGACACACACACACACACACACACACACACACAGATTACTGACACCTGGTGATTGACAGGATGTAACCTGATGAGTAAATAATGGGATGGAGAACTTGATTCAACTGTTGGAACACTGACGCAGGAGCCTGCTTCCTGATTGGCTGACTCTTAATGATCAACTAATCACCATCTTTCGGCTGACTGCCTGATGGACACCTTTAGTTCACCTGAAAGAGTCTCTGGCCTGAAATCAGAGTCTGTGCAGCAGAAGTAGCCATGGTAACAAACTCCGCCCTCTTTCCAGAACCCGCCCTCATCGCCAAATCGTCAATCCTGTTGGACGTGAAGCCGTGGGACGACGAGACGGACATGGGGAAGCTGGAGGAATGTGTCCGCAGCATTCAGATGGATGGACTGGTGTGGGGACAGTGTAAGAATACACACAGTACTAATACACACACAGTATTAATACACACACAGTATTAATACACACACAGTATTAATACACACACAGTATTAATACACACAGTACTAACACAGTACTACATGCATACTGCAGTATTAATCAGCGATCAGAGGACAGTCTGCAGATTTGATGATGATCTCAAACACCATCTTTCGACTGAACTAAAGATGAAACTTTAGATTCTGAGAACTGCAGACGTACTTTAACAAACGGATTTAAATCTGATTTATTGATTGAAAAACAGTCTCTGATAATTTTCTCTGATCGGCCGTACTCTCCTCTAATGGCCCTTGTTATTAATCAAACGTATTTGTGCTGATTGATTTGCAGCCAAACTGGTCCCAGTGGGTTATGGCATCAAGAAGCTGCAGATCGGCTGTGTGGTCGAAGACGACAAGGTGAGACGTTTACCTGTTGAATCTATGCCAGTGTAACCATTGGTTACCTGCATGCCTGTTTGGGTGTTCACCCATGTTGTCACATTTACACCAACCTCCTGTGTTTGTTTACCTCTGTGTGAACAGGTGGGCACAGACATCCTGGAGGAGCAGATCACAGCCTTCGAGGACTTCGTACAGTCGATGGATGTCGCTGCTTTCAACAAGATCTGAAACTACAAAATAAAAGCACTTGAAAATCAAAAGTTTTGTCTTCTTCTGAGGTGTCTGAATTTTACCAGCAGGTGTTGCTTTTTGTATCAATCACAAAATGACATGAAAAGTACATCAGACTCACAACTCTGTTACCCATAATCCTCTGCTGATGGAGAATAACATGCTCTGTGCAATCACACTGAAGTGCAGAACTCCTGCAGTAAATTCAGGAAACTGAACTCTGGTATAGACTCTTATTCTGAAGGAGTTGTTAAAGGTATAGACTCTTATTCTGAAGGAGTTAAAGGTATAGACTCTTAATCTGAAGGTTTTGTGTTCCTGTAAATTCACCATGCAGTACCCTTTCTGGCCTGTGGGGGGTAGCATCCTTCTGCTTGCTGGTTTTCCCTCCCTGCTTGAGATTCTGCCGTAGAAGAAGAGTCTAACCGGAAACTAAACAGCGCGGCAGCGCGCGGCGGAAGGAGGTTGAAGCTGTGAAAGTAAACAGACGATGAGCTGCAGGTAAACAAACAAACATGGACTCTTATTCTTTCCTCTGTCTTCACCTGAGCGCGCGCTGAACTCTGCTAACGGCTGCTTCTATGGAAAGCTAACATTATGCTAACAGCTAGCCGGATGCTAACGCTCACAGAAACGAAGGAGAAACGTCATCAGCAGCGTCATATGGTAGTGTCCATAGTTACAGGGGGTCCGGTTCGACCCGGATCAGACCTAGTACCATGGACCGGGTCTAAACCGGACCTGTTAGCGCTGTAGCTGTTAGCTAAACACAGCCATCCAATCAGAGTGCAGCATGAAGCGTCAGCCAATCAGGGAGAAGATTGAGCTGCCCTCTGATTGGTTGGTTCTGTTTAAAGACTTCCTTATTAACAACAATAATAAACATTAAATCAGTTATTGATATAATAAACATGAAGATACTCCAGTTTATCATAAAGTTAGAACAGGACAGGGTTGTTACTTTGAAGAGCTTCCTCCGGTGGTTCAAGCTGTGTGTATAATTGTTTGTAATATTAATAAATAATAAATCATAGATCTATGTTTCAGATCTCCAGGCTGGATGTCTCAGTCCTCTGATAAAGGTAAACAATCCAACACACACTCTGATGCTGTGATGTTTGACTCTCATGTGACTCACTGGACGTGTGTGTGTGTGCGTGTGTGTGTGTGTGTGTGTGTTTCAGCTGACCAGAGAGGGGTGGTGTCTACCAACAGGTGAGTCTACACTCACTCAAACCTTGAGGGAGTGATCAATACCTGCAAGAGAAAGTAAGCTTCACTGTTAAGTCATTCTGGACTCTGAACAGTCTTTCCCTGTTTGTCTGACAGGATGTGGGCTGAGCCTCAGCCAGGTCCGTCCACGTGTCCACCCAGCAGGCAGGGTTACTGTGGGTACTGCAGAGTCCTCTACAGTAACCTGGACCAGGTACAAACAACATGCCTGAACCTGAGTCACAACCATGTGACTGAGCTGACCAACCAGAATTAACAGCAGGTTCACGTCATCCCTCCTCTTCTTCTCAGCACCTGTCCAGTCTCAGACACCTGGATTCTGTCCAGGCTTCCTCCCGAGGGTCCAGCACCGTCTCCTCTGCCAGCAGCAAAACAAAGCTAACCCTGCTGGAGCGCTTCCTGCAGGACGTCCTGAAGCACCACCCACACCGCTACCAAGACCCAAGGTAACTTCAACAGGCGCATGGGTCACCTGGTTACAGGTCAGAAACTCACCTGCTCTGTGTTTGTGTTTCCATCAGGCCGTCTCATGATGACCTTCCTTCAGTTTCTTCCCCTCTGATGCCGAGGGAGGAGCTGGATGAACTCTGTTTCTCTGATAAGGACAGTCAGTCACTGGAAACCAGAGAACACCTGCCCAGCTCCGACAACGCCTCGTGTCAACCAGCCAATCAACAGGACGAAAGCTCCTCCCACAGCCGCTCCAGAGAGGGCGTCTCCCAGAGAGCAGGTGAGGGGAGGCGTCCTGCACCAATCAGAGAAAAGAAACAAGAAGAGGCTGTACCTACAGGGACCCCGCCCTTATTGACTCAGGCCCCGCCCCCCCTCCACAGGAAGGCCCACAGAAAGACAGATCGGAGGAAGAAAAGCAACTCCTCCTCTTCCTCGCCCACTCAAAGGGGTTCAGGCACTGGGCCCCTGCCACTCTTAGAGTTTAGACCATCTGTCTGTCTCGAGCCCCCCTCAAAGCTGAAGCCCTACAGGTGTCCTGGCCAGGGCACAGGACCTGGACCCCCCTCAGAGTTCCACCCCTGGCTGAGCTGGCAGAAGAAGAGGAGGGAGAGGCTCAAAGAAGAGGCATTCTCCTCAGACCACCACGACCCCCTGGACCAGACCATCGAAGAGGT
>NW_023260111.1:18173-40673 GCF_009762535.1 Notolabrus celidotus
TTTTTAGTCGAGCAGGGATCGAGGACTCGAAGAAGTGGGGGATGATGTTTCTGAGTAACCAGCTGTTTAAGATCTACTTCAAGGTGACTGAACTCTTCGTTGGCGTGAGACCGATCCACGTCAGAGCTCTGAGACGGAGTGATGGTTTCGGGGTTTAGAGTGAAGATGTGAAGAGGAGCCGCCGTGTTTGACTTCTTGTTTCTGTTTGTGATCATCAGATCAATAAGCTGCACCTGTGTAAGCCTCTGATCAGAGCCATCGACAGCTCCAACCTGAAGAACGACTACAGCCCGGCTCAGAAGGTCACCTACAAGTACTACGTGGGCCGCAAAGCCATGTTCGACAGCGACTACAAACCAGGTGACCTCAGAGAGTCTCCTTCTCTTCTATCAGTCCTCACTGTTTCCTTCTGATCCATCCTTCAGTCTCTGATAACGCCTCCCTCTGGGGGGAGGAGCTTAAACTCTGACTACTGTGTTTGTCTGCTCAGCCGAGGAGTTCCTGTCGTACGCCTTCGAGCACTGCCATCGCTCCAGCCAGAAGAACAAGAGGATGATCCTCATCTACCTGCTGCCCGTCAAGATGCTGCTGGTCAGACACACAGCACGCAACACACCTGTGTGTTTACACCTGTGTGTTTACACCTGTGTGTTTACACCTGTGAACTGATCTTGTCTCTTGTCTCTTTTTCAGGGTCACATGCCGACTCATCAGCTGCTCAGGAAGTACGACCTCATGCAGTTTGCTGATGTCACCAAATCTGTGAGGTAAGCTGTGAGACGGTCAAACAGGAAGTGACCTCATGCTGTCAGCTGATCTCACATGTGTGTGTGTGTGTGTGTGTGTCTCCTTGTGTCAGTGAGGGGAACCTGCTGCTCCTGAACGAAGCTCTGTCCAAACACGAGACCTTCTTCATCCGCTGCGGGATTTTCCTGATCCTGGAGAAGCTGAAGATCATCACCTACAGGAACCTCTTCAAGAAAGTGTGAGTGCAGACTTTAATCTGATCCAGATGACCGTGTTCAGGACTTTAGATAATCTGTGGAGCGGGTAAACGTGAGATTAAAGAAGTGTTCTCCTGTCTGCAGGTACCTGCTGCTCAGGACTCACCAGCTGCCTCTGGACGCCTTCCTCGTGTCTCTGAAGATGATGCAGCTGGAGGACGTGGACATCGACGAGGTGCAGTGCATCCTCGCCAACCTCATATACATGGTGAGGACACACACACACACACACACACTCACACACACACACACACACTCTCTCTCGCACACACTCCTGGGAGGTAGACTAACACTCTTCTTCTGTGGTGTCTGTCTCTCAGGGTCACATCAAAGGTTACATCTCGCATCAGCACCAGAAGCTGGTGGTCAGTAAACAGAACCCGTTCCCTCCTCTCTCATCTGTCTCCTAGACTACGTTACCCACAATCCTCTCTGGCTGTGACGCTCTGCAGGAACTTTCCCTTCACTGTTCTTTTTTATTTTGTTCTGTGAATGTTGAATTAAAGAAGCTGTTTGTAACATGTCTACCTCATTCATTCGTGAACCAATCAGGGCTCAGGGTTTCTGGGTGCTGCAGCGGTGCATTGTGGGTATTGTAGCCTGTAAATGTGTGGACTCAAACAGCTGCTCGTGATGTTGGGTCACAGAGGAGGATCTTTAATTCAGATTGATGTTACAGATTCAAAGTTGATGACAGAGTTCTTCGGGTGAGTCGGCGCCTGGCGAGGATCTAAAGTGCGTGATGATGTCAGAGGGCGGGTCATTGCAGCCAAGGGAACAGGCTGATTTGAGGGGTCATGCGACTCTCGGCGTCCTCCAGCCGTGGTTTGATCCAGTTCAGGTAGCGGGACAGTTTAGTGAACACCAGACCGCCTACGCTGCCGCCGTCACATCCTGCTGACGAGGACATCAGCAGCCCGGTCACGTACACCGTCCCCCGATCCTCCGTGACAACCGGCGTCCCCGTCAAAGGTCCATCACAACGCCTGCTGCTGACCCCTGACCTGAGCCACCCCTCGTCCCCAGGAAGGAGGAACCGGGCGCTGCTGTTTCCTGCTCCGTCCTGAGGGTCATGTGTGGAGCTCAGACCTCCGTCTGGTTCTCTGATGTGTGCGTTTGGACTCCTTGGCGTCCCAGTGGGCTCCCGTGGCGTCTTCATGCAGAACATCTTGTTACTGAGCACGTGCGAAATGCTGAGCTGACTGCGACACTCGTCCAGACTCATGTAGGCCAGCTCCTCCAGCTGACTGACCCCCCGAGTCCCGGCGTGGCCCGGCCTCCCGGACTGCATCAAGATGTTCTCGCAGAAGTCCCGGGTGGGCAGGCAGAGGTGGATGAGGGCGTGGCCAAAGGGCAGAGGGACGGCGAGCTCCAGAAGGACGAGGTCGTTGTCATGGTGACCTCTACGATAACGGTGGTGGACGTAGAGAGCGCGGACGGCGACGACCATCTTCCTGTTCACTAGAAAGAGAAAGAACAGGAAGTCAGACGAGGTCACGAAGACATCCAACAGCAGGTCATCGAAGACGTGAGGTCATCGAAGACGTGAGGTCATCGAAGACGTGAGGTCATCACCGGGCAGCACGAAGAAGTCTGACGGCCGGGGGGTGGATCCTCGCTCCGGGACTAAGAACAGGCAGCTGGCTGCCGTCAGGACCGAGCGTGGACCGAGTACGACGCCACTACAGAGCTCCTCCCCCGGCGCCGTGATCAGGGACACCTGGAGACAGGAGACAGCAGTGAGATCACAGCAGGCTGTCCTGAAGGGGGGCGCTGTGGACCCTCTGGGACCAGGATCATCCTGTTTAAGATTGAACCTGAGCAGGAAGGGGTCTGGGTCTCTGGACCACTAACGAGCTGACCTCACCTGCCAGGGGCAGTTGCCATGGGGACAGATTGATGCTGTGGTGTTGTATTTAGCAGGAAGTTGTCCGCAGGGGAATTCCACTGAGGACACAAACACGTGTTATTCACTCTGTCATATACTCTGAATCTTTTATTTTGGCGGGGTGGGGGCGGACCTTCAGGGACACAGGTGCGTTCGTCCGCCTCCAGCTTGAACCCGGGTAAACAGGAGCAGTAGTAGGAGTACCGGGACGCCGTGCACACCTGATGACACGCCACCGGACCTTCAGTGGGACACTCCAACATCTCTGAACAAACCAGAATCACAGCAGACCTTGAACGCACCACAGCTTTATGTGATAAGTAGGTGTGGTCATTAGGTGTGATAAGTGGGCGTGGTCATTAGGTGTGATAAGTAGGCGTGGTCACTAGGTGTGATAAGTGGGCGTGGTCATTAGGTGTGATAAGTGGGCGTGGTCATTAGGTGTGATAAGTAGGCGTGGTCACTAGGTGTGATAAGTGGGCGTGGTCACTAGGTGTGATTAGTGGGCGTGGTCACTAGGTGTGATTAGCAGGCGTGGTCATTAGGTGTGATTAGTGGGCGTGGTCACTAGGTGTGATTAGCAGGCGTGGTCATTAGGTGTGATAAGTAGGCGTGGTCACTAGGTGTGATTAGTGGGCGTGGTCACTAGGTGTGATTAGTGGGCGTGGTCACTTGGTGTGATTAGTGGGCGTGGTCATTAGGTGTGATTAGTGGGCGTGGTCATTAGGTGTGATAAGTGGGCGTGGTCACTAGGTGTGATTAGTGGGCGTGGTCATTAGGTGTGATTAGTGGGCGTGGTCATTAGGTGTGATAAGTAGGCGTGGTCAAACCTTCGGCGGTCTGTGAGGCCGTGGGCGGGGCCAGTCCTTCATCCGTCTCCTGCACCCTCAGCTCACAGGCCGCCCCGTGGTGGGTCTCGGGGCACGAGCAGTTGAACCCGCCCACCCTGTCGGTGCAGTTCCCCCCATGCAGGCAGGGGTTCGGCTTACACTGGTCCCCGTCTGATCAGAAACACAGAACCATCAAGAACAGGGTCAGGGGAGGAACCAGGGGTCAGAGCCACGTCCACGTGACCTCTCTGATCCGGATCAGGTCTCTGTGGTCTGGGCTCATGTGCGTCAGTAAAGACAGACAGTGTGTCAGGAGGTCTGTGAGGTCTGTGTAGTTGCTGATAGACCTGATGGATCCATCAGGAGAGGGACTGACCTTTGTAGACCGTCCAGAAGGCGATCTGTGGAGGAACACATGAGGTCAGAGTCGGTCTGAAGGAGCAGCAGAATAAAGGATCAGGATCAGGATCAGAGTCAGACCGTCTGCTTGTCGTTCTCGAAGTACTCGCGCGCCTCCTCGTAGTTACAATTCTCCTCGAAACACTCGCGCTCCAGGTTCCCCTGCAGGATCTCCTCCAACAGGTACTGATTGGCCCGTTTGGACCTCAGGAAGACTTCGTGGGAGGGCGGAGCTCGAAACACTGTGGTGAGTGAGTCAGGACATTTAGGATGATGGAGGGAGAGAGGGACGACTTAGAGACACAAGTAGGAGGTCAAATATCTGAGTCAGGACATTTAGGATGATGGAGGGAGAGAGGGGAGACTTAGAGACAAGACTAGGAGGTCTAATATCTGAGTCAGGACATTTAGGATGATGGAGGGAGAGAGGGACGACTTAGAGACACAACTAGGAGGTCAAATATCTGATTCAGGACATTTAGGATGATGGAGGGAGAGAGGGGAGACTTAGAGACAAGACTAGGAGGTCTAATATCTGAGTCAGGACATTTAGGATGATGGAGGGAGAGAGGGACGACTTAGAGACACAACTAGGAGGTCAAATATCTGAGTCAGGACATTTAGGATGATGGAGGGAGAGAGGGACGACTTAGAGACAAGACTAGGAGGTCTAATATCTGAGTCAGGACATTTAGGATGATGGAGGGAGAGAGGGACGACTTAGAGACAAGACTAGGAGGTCTAATATCTGAGTCAGGACATTTAGGATGATGGAGGGAGAGAGGGACGACTTAGAGACACAACTAGGAGGTCTAATATCTGAGTCAGGACATTTAGGATGATGGAGGGAGAGAGGGACGACTTAGAGACACGACTAGGACGTCTAATATCTGAGTCAGGACATTTAGGATGATGGAGGGAGAGAGGGACGACTTAGAGACACGACTAGGACGTCTAATATCTGAGTCAGGACATTTAGGATGATGGAGGGAGAGAGGGACGACTTAGAGACACAACTAGGACGTCTAATATCTGAGTCAGGACATTTAGGATGATGGAGGGAGAGAGGGACGACTTAGAGACACGACTAGGACGTCTAATATCTGAGTCAGGACATTTAGGATGATGGAGGGAGAGAGGGACGACTTAGAGACACGACTAGGAGGTCTAATATCTGAGTCAGCTGACAGGAAGAGATTCAGGTTATTATTTAATCAAGAAATACATGAAAATAATAAAAGCTAATAATAATTATTATGATAACATCATATATATATATATGTTTATAATGAGTTCAGGTTATAAACTCATCATTAAACCTGCTCACATATTTAGTCTCATTTCCCCCCTCAGAGATGAAACTGTAAAACCATCCTGTAGGGACAGAGGTGTGAGTGAAGGTGTCCCTGATATAAGTATTATTATTAGTCTGATTATTAACCTGCAGTCACTGACAGCTGTAAACTCTGTATAATAATAATAATATAATATATAATCACAGAGAGTCTTCAGTTAAAGCTCAGAGGGATCACAAACAGTCTAACGCTCTCATATCTGCTCCTCAGGATCGCTTTACAACGAGAGGAGACGTCCAATCAGAGACGTCTGTGCTCAGAGTGAAGACGGGACACAGCAGAGGTCAGAGGTCAAAGGTCACTTACTCTGTCCCTGGATGAGGACCTGAAGGAAGCAGCTGAGGAGGAACAGAGACAGAGGAGACGCTGCAACACGAGCCGCCATGATGCCGACCGCCATGAATCTGATCACACACGCGTGTACGCTCAAAGGTACACACACACACGCACACACACACACACAGACACACACACAAACACACACACACACGTGTAAATACACCCCCACAGGTTACAGGAGGAGAAGCAGCTGAAGGCTGGAGTTTAATCTGAGTCTGAAGTCTGTTCAAAGATGAATTCTGATTTTAAGAACATTTCAAACATCCCATAATCCCCCCCTGTCAGTCCCCCCCCCCCCCTTTAGGACTCACCTGCTCTCACCTGCTCTCACCTTGGTGTCTGTAAAGAGTTAAACAGCTCTCTGTGGTGGACTCTAACCTGTCCTCAGAGCACCAGAACACACAGCAGCAGGTCTGACCTCTGAAACATCAACACTGTTTACCTCGAGTCAATACAGAGCAGATTAATCATCTCAGACGGGACGCTTCCTCCCGTCCTGACAGAGGACAGAGGGACGGGCAGAGGGGGGACACTAACAGAGTACACTTACTGAAGGACTTTATTTAGGGAACTTATTACTTATACACCCATGTTCATATCATCAGTGTTAGAGGTTTTAGAATGAAGAATGATATGTATGGTTTAAATCAACATTTCAAACTGTCTGTGCTTACAGTAACTTTCTGTTTGTATTCCATGGCTTAGTTTCCAGAGATTTAAAGTCATGGTTTCTACATAAACATGATGTAACAGAAGGTACTTTTAATACTTCAGTAGTTTTAAAATCAAGTACTTCAGGACTTTAACTGAAGTCCTGATCTGACAGAGGAACGTTCACTGGACTCAGGAAAGAATCAGCGTGCGAGAGACGGTGTGAAAGACTTCTTTATTTTCTTACATGAATCTGATACACAGGTGATGACATCACTGACAGGTGAGGGCGTCACAGGTGTGTGTGTGTGTGTAGAGGTGTGTGTGTGTGTGTGGATTAAGGTGCTCTGCGTCTGCTGGATGTGAAGGTCACATGTCCTCTCCTCCTGACGGTGGTCACATGGTGGTTTTTGTAGCTTGGTCTGCTGCCCCTTAGAGGACAGACTGGAGGAACATGACCTCTGTGTGACCTCTGCGTGACCTCTGCGTGACCTCTGCGTGACCTCTGCGTGAACTCTGCGGCGCTGATGATGCTTCTAAATACGAAGGCGTTGTGATTACTGCTCACGCGCCTGAAAGCGTTTGAAAGCGGTGACGTTTAAAAAGCCGTGGATCAGTGATGTCATGGGAGGAGTTTCACAGAGCGAGCCGTTTGATTGGTCCGCTGTGTCTCTTGGACCGGTGTGTGTCCGGGTCCTGGGGCATCAGCCTGTTGATGCCTCCTCTGATCCACTGGATGTATTTGGACACCTGGGTGTAGACCCCGTATTTGCCTTTGCGGGCGCAGCCTTCGCCCCAGCTCACGATGCCGGTGACAAAGTATGTGTCGTGGTAGCGAGTGACGTGCGGCCCGCCGCTGTCCCCCTGGCAGGCGTCCTTGGAGTCCTGGTCGTACCCGGCACAGAACATGCGAGCGGACACGCGCAGCTGCGTGGACTCCAGGCAGGTCTGCCGGTCCACGTACGGGACCGTGAGGCGCTGTAGGATGGTGGACGGCTGCCGACCCTCGCCGAGACGACCGAAACCGCTGACCATCCCGTGAGGCTGCTTCATCAGGACCTGCAGGAGGACAAGGACACTTAGCTGGTCCTGTTACAGGGACCCTTAACAGACTCAGGAGACCAGAACACTGGGGCTACTTCATGCTACAACGTGGACTCGAGGCGGTCCGGACTCTCACCTGTTCAGCAAACGTGGTTTCAGGGATGCAGGCGGGCAGGATGAACCTGGTGAACTTGATGGGCGTGGCCAGTTTGATGAGAGCGATGTCGTTGTGGTAGGTCTCTGGGATGTACCGGTTGTGGGTGATAATGGTCTCAACTTGATGGACCGCCTCGTTACCGTGTTCCACCAGGACATCAAACTCACCTGACGGAGCAGAGAGATGAAACCAGGTCAGACCAGATTGCAGACCAGATTGCAGACCAGATCATAGACCACATACCCAGTGTGACGTAGATGTAGCTGGATTGGTTCATGCAGTGTGCAGCGGTCAGGATGATGTACTCGTTCAGGATGGTTCCTCCGCAGAACCCGAGGTGGTCCTGGTTCATCAGGAGAGCCTGAGAGAACGAGACAGAACTTTCAGACATGGACGGACTCCCTCGACCCAGACGGAGGTCTAGGTTCTCTCTGTGGTTACCTGCCACGGACACTCTCCTGGTGGACAGTCCTCCCCGTTGACGATGCGCGTCATGGTCGCCTTGCGTGCGGTGAGCAGCTCCTCCAGGACTGTGAAGTCCACTTTGATGGTCCTGCTGCTGGCGTTCAGCGAGGACGCAGAGACCTCCTCCGTCAGGTTGGTGGAGCCCGCGGCGAGGTCGGTCAGGTTGGACCTGGTGGCGTTCTCCACGGTTGTGTTCCCTCGCTCGTACCTGAACACACTCCGGATGTCGTCTGTGATGATGGCGCCACATTTAAACTTCTCTGTGAGAGATGGAGGGAAAGGTTGGAGGTCAGAGATGGAGGGAAAGGTTGGAGGTCAGAGTCTGAGCGCCCGTTTGGACCCTGGATGTGTCTCTTCAGGGTCTCTCACCGTTGGACATGCAGGACCTGGAGTCTGATCCCAGGTAGTACCCGTCAGCGCAGGAGCAGCGTATGTCGTCTCGGAGGACGCTGCAGAAGTGTTGGCAGTCTCCGTTTCTGTTCTCACAGAGCTGAGGAATGACTGCAAGGACACAGGGGACAAGGACAGAGGGGACAAGGACAGAGGGGACACGGACAGGGACAGCAAAGAAGAACATCAACAGAGGACGACTCTGCTTAACCGGGCTGAATCTGAGCGTATGAGTATTAAACTGTAGGACACGTCACATCAGAGGACAGAGAGGGCAGAGGACAGAGGACACAGAGGACACAGAGGACACAGAGGACACAGAGGACACAGAGGACACAGAGGACATGCAGGGTAAGGTATCACATAGCTCCCGGGTCGTACTGGTGTCACAGTTGTAGCCCTTGTACCCCGGCTGGCAGAAGCAGGTGTATCCTCCAATCCCGTCTTTGCAAACTCCTCCCCACGCACAGGGCTGAGAGTCGCACGCATCGCCGTCTGCAGGAGGAGCACAACCAATCAGAGGGGTCCATTTATCAGGGCTGTAGATCTACAAGGGTAACACATCACTCCGAGCAGCTCTCAGCTGCAGAACCAGATCCTTACCTGTGTACTTGGCCCAGAACTCATCCTGCAAATAAAGAACAGAGCATCAGTGCACGGTGAAAACCAGATCCAATCAACACCCAGGGTCAGGGTTCTATGCTGTTGATGGTGTTGATGGTGTTGATGGTGTTGATGGTGTTGATGGTGTTGTGGTGTTGTGTGTTGTGTTGTTCATGAAGTTTTACAGTTTTGTCCTTGTTCTCGAATATCTCCCGCGCCTCCTCCCAGCTGCAGCGCTCCTCCAAACACTCCCTCTCCATGTTTCCTTGTTTCAGTTCCTCGAAGAAGCTGTTGGCCCGTCTCAGACGGGTCAGCACCTGATTGGCTGCTTTCCTGTCCAGAAACACTGACGAGGGGACAGAAGCAGGAAGTCCATCACACCCGTCCTCAGGACTCGTTCAGAGCCGGATACAGGACTTATAATGAGGGTCAGACTTTCATGTTCCCCAGAGGATTAATCTGAGGACTCTTTAACTTTGACTTTAATTCAGATAAATAAATATTTAATAGATGAGAATAAATATTTCTATTTAAATATTTAAGGTTTCAGAACAGCTGATTCATAAAAACTAATGACCAATCACAGCTCAGGAAGGGTGTCTTCACAAACCAACACACACACCTACACCCCAACACACACACACACACATCACCCCAACACACACACATGACCCCAACACACACACATGACCCCAACACACACTCAGCATGTCTGAGCGTCTTCATGTGATCTTCCTCCTCTCACCGCTCCTCTTCCTCCCTCCTGACAGCGGTTCGGGGAACGTACCTGCGTACACGGCGGCCAGGTGGAGCAGCAGGAGGCCGACAGACGGACGCTGAAACCACAACATGGCCTCGGACGGACTCGAGCTGGGCTGTAGAATCTGAGTGATCAGAGTGTGAGTAATGGAGTCTGAGTGTGGAGACAGAGAGGGAGGGGAGAGGAGGAGAGGAAAGGGCAACGACCTGTACGAACAGAGAGAGAGGGAGGGGGGGGGGGGGGGGTCCACATGTTCAGACCGGACTGATCGGACTGGGCGGGGCTTATCTCTCACTTCCTGCTGAAACACTGGGGCTTAAACCTGTCCTCCCTCCCTGTGAGGAATGTGTGTCCATGCTGTGTGCAGAGAGGAGGTGAAACAGAAACACACACCAAGGAGGAAGAGGAGGAGGAGGAGGAGGAGGAGGAGGAGGAGGAGAAGGAGGAGAGGAGGAGGAAGAGGAGGAGAAGGAGAAGGAGGAAGAGGAGGAGGAGGAGGAGGAGGAGGGTTTACAGGAAATGAAGGTTTTTAAACCCTGACTGAACACAGGGGTTAGAAAGGTCAGCTTTTGTTTTGACATGCACAACTCCACTTCCTGCTCTGCAGCCAATCAGCTCAGAGGGCCGACCTGCAGACTGATCCACGGTCACCGTGGAGACTGAACCACAAGCTGCAGAGATATGATCAAACATCAGTCTGATGAACGTGGACGAGTAGACCGTTCACAGACTTAAGCCCTGCTCCTGATGCTGACATCCTTCAGTGTTCCTCCACACTGTGGAGGATCATAGCTCCTCCCACACTGTGGAGGATCATAGCTCCTCCCACACTGTGGAGGATCATAGCTCCTCCCACAGCATGGAGGAACATAGCTCCTCCCACACTGTGGAGGATCATAGCTCCTCCCACAGCGTGGAGGATCATAGCTCCTCCCACACTGTGGAGGATCATAGCTCCTCCCACAGCATGGAGGAACATAGCTCCTCCCACACTGTGGAGGATCATAGCTCCTCCCACACTGTGGAGGATCATAGCTCCTCCCACACTGTGGAGGATCATAGCTCCTCCCACACTCTGGAGGATCATAGCTCCTCCCACAGCGTGACAGTTAACATAAACAACACATGTTTCTTTGTTTATATGTTTATGTGTTATAAACTCTTTCCCCCTGAACATGAATCAGACGGTTTATCTCAGATTTAATTTTTATTGATCTCTGAACAGTTTTTCCTCAGATCTGATCCATCACAGGGATCAGACTCTTAAACGTGTTTCTGTTCCAGCAGGTCGAACGCCGTCTCTGCTGCTCTCTGATTGGCCGTGGTCATGGGGGGCGGGTTTTTCATGGTGACCTCCACCCAGTCCATGTAGTGAGCCATGTTGGTGTAGACCCCGTAAATGCCCCGCGGTGAGCAGCCCTGCCCCCACGCCACCACGCCCGTCAGGAAGTGGGTGGAGCCGTAGAGCGTGACCAGCGGGCTTCCGTCGTCTCCATGGCAACTAGGCTGGTCGATCTCCATGTACCCGGCGCAGAGCAGGCTGCTGCTGAAGTTAAAGTGGGCGGAGCCTGGGGAGCACTTGGACCTGTCGATCAGGGGGACGGTGAATTTCCGGAGAAAGGGGGAGACCGGAGCGGCGTTGGCGGAGGATTGCACCTGGTTGCCCCCGGTGGTCCTCAGGCCCCACCCCGACACGTCGTGGTACCTGGTCCCCAGGAGCTCCCGCTCAGCCAGGGACTTGGTCGGCAGGCAGACCGGGATGGCGTGACGGTTCAAAGTGACGGACTGACCCAGACGCAGCAAGGCGACGTCGCTGTTACCTGTCCCCCTATCAAAAGCCTCGTGAGAGATCGCCATGGAAACAGGTACCCTCTGTTCTGTGCCCTCTTCTACATCCAGGTTGTGTTCCCCTGGTAACAGGAAACAATCAACTTTACAAACACTGTACGAAAACTTTACACTAACTTTACACTAACTTTACACACTAACTTTACACACTAACTTTACACACTAACTTTACAGACTAACTTTACACACTAACTTTACACACTAACTTTACACACTAACTTTACACTCTAACTTTACACACTAACTTTACACACTAACTTTACACTCTAACTTTACACACTAACTTTACACACTATCTTTACACACTAACTTTACACACTAACTTTACACACTAACTTTACACACTAACTTTACACTCTAACTTTACACTCTAACTTTACACACTAACTTTACACACTATCTTTACACACTAACTTTACACACTAACTTTACACACTAACTTTACACACTAACTTTACACTCTAACTTTACACACTAACTTTACACACTAACTTTACACACTAACTTTACACACTAACTTTACACACTAACTTTACACTCTAACTTTACACACTAACTCTACACTCTAACTTTACACTCTAACTTTACACACTAACTTTACACACTAACTTTACACACTAACTTTACACACTAACTTTACACTCTAACTTTACACACTAACTTTACACACTAACTTTACACTCTAACTTTACACACTAACTCTACACTCTAACTTTACACTCTAACTTTACACACTAACTTTACACTCTAACTTTACACACTAACTTTACA
The DNA here is from genome assembly GCF_009762535.1 of Notolabrus celidotus. NCBI lineage: Eukaryota > Metazoa > Chordata > Actinopteri > Labriformes > Labridae > Notolabrus > Notolabrus celidotus. Next base: position 30,678 of record NW_023260111.1, read on the forward strand.
CACTAACTTTACACACTAACTTTACACTCTAACTTTACACACTAACTTTACACACTAACTTTACACTCTAACTTTACACTCTAACTTTACACACTAACTTTACTTTGTTAGTTTTAGTTCAGCGGTAGAATTAGTCGTTGACTTGGAGTTAAACCTGCGTGAGTTACCTGCTACCACGGTGAGGTTTTGGGGGTCGTTGCCATGGACACAGTGTGCGGCTGTGATGACCCAGTCCGGATGAACCAGGACTCCTCCACAGTGACTGTTTCCGTTCAGCTGGACCAGGACCTGACCCGCACAGAGACACACGAACACAAATCAAACTCTGGGTCACATGACCTGAGGATCAGAGGACGACCAAACAGAGTCTACCTGCCAGGGACACTCTCCTCTGGGACAGTGGGTCGTCCCCACCACCCTGGTCTGATCCGCCACGCCCTGGTTCAGGTCTGGTTCCTGTGGAGCCGGCCGTCCACACGGGAACTCCCCTAAAACAGGAAACACAAATTAAACAACATCCTCAGGTCCGTCCCCGCGTTAGATCCTGCCTCTCCGTGTGCAGCAGCAGGTCTCAGCAGGTCTCTGCAGGTCTCTGCATGAGGAAGTGGTCCCTCACATGATGACAGTAAACTGAGGCGTACCCTTAGCGCTGCACTGTCGTCCGTCTGGTCCCAGCGTATACCCGTACGCACACAGACAACTGTGATGATCTCCAGAGCTGTGACAGATATGCTCACAGCCTCCGTTCTGGTAGAGACACTTCAGTAAGTTCTCCACGGCTGAGGAGAGGAAACATGGCGTGACACACGGCGTGACACACGGTGTTCACACAGTCATTCATAATTCATATTTAAACCCCTTCACGTGTGATCCTTCGTGTCTCACGTCTCTCGCAGTATTTCCCTCCAAACCCAGCGGGACAGAAACACTGGTAGGTCGTCCCGAGGTAGACACACGAGCCGCTGTTCTGACACGGGTTCTCCAGGCAGGGGTCACGACCTCAAAGACACAAACACTTCAGTCAATACATCAGACAGGTTATCTCAGGGTCCACTGAAGACAGAGGGTCACATGAGGAGACACTGAAGGATCAATATCTGGATTATATGTCATCAAAGAACACAGAGGACACGTCTGAGACGGGTCAAAGGTCAGGAGGTACTCACGTTCATAGGTGAGCCAGAACTGCTTCTGCAATGAGAGCACAGGTGAGGACACAGGTGAGGACACAGGTGAGGACACAGGTGAGGACACAGGTGAGGACACAGGTGAGGACACAGGTGAAGACACAGGTGAGGACACAGGTCCTCAGTTGAAGAGATAAAGTCTGACCGTTCTGTCGTCGTCCTCGAACACTTCCCTCGCCTCCTCGTAGTCGCACACTTCCTCGATGCACTCCCTCTCCAGGTTTCCTTTCTGCAGCTCCTCCAGGAAGCCGCTGTTTGCTCGCCGCCATCTTTGCAGCACGGTGTTGGCGGCGTCCTTCTCCACAAACACTGAAACAGAGAATCAGGAGCGAGGATCAAACCCTGAGTCTCTCTGAGACTAAGACCTGATCTGAGTCTCTCTCTCTCTCCTCGCTCACAGACCTGCAGACGCCGCGACGCCCACCAGCAGGATCCAGACGCTGCAGCAGCTCCTCAGAAACATGACCAGTCCAGTGTCCCAACAAAACCAGACCCAGAGTGGTTTTAGGGGAAGAGAGGGGACGGTGATAGGCCACGCCCCCCTGGACCTCTGACCCCCCAGAGTCAGGTTTGAACAGGTCAGTAAACTCACCTATTGATTCTGTGACGGTCCGCAAGTCCACACCAGATCACAAACAACATTACAGAGGGCCCCGCTTCAGGAAGAGGACTAATGTCACACACACCCCCACACACACACACACACACACACACACACACACACACACACACACACACACACACACATTAAAGGACGTCACATTGAGTCAGGAAACAGTTTTTATTCATTTTTAATCAACGGTTCAGTTCCCTGTGTGTGTGTGTGTGTGTGTGTGTGTGTGTGTGTGTGTGTGTGTGTGTGTGTGTGTGTGTGTGTGTGTGTGTGTGTGTGTGTGTGTGTGTGTGTGTCTGTGTGTGTGTGTGTGTGTGTGTGTGTGTGTGTGTGTGTGTGTCTCTCTCAGGTGGTCATGTTGTGTATCGATCCCTCGTTGCCGTCGGTCCTCAGACCAGGTGTAGCGGTCCGGTTGTGGATCCAGTCCAGGTAGTTGGAGACCCGGGTGTAGATCCCGTAGTTCCCAGGTCTAGCGCAGCCCTTCCCCCAGCTCACGATGCCCAGCAGGAAGACCGTCTTCCTGTACTTGGTGACCAGCGGTCCGCCGCTGTCCCCCTTGCAGGAGTCCTGCCGGCCTTCGATGTACCCGGCACAGAACATGTTCTCGGTGAGGACCACGCCGCTCTCCTCCACGCACTGCTGGGTCCGGATCCTCGGGACCCTCAGACGCCTCAGGTGGGTGGAGGTGGGTCCGTTCTCGTCCCTGCGTCCCCAGCCGCTCACCGTGTGCAGGCGGACCGCCCACAGCTCGCGCTCGGCCAGAGACCGGGTCGGCATGCAGACCGGGACTGCGTACGTGGTGTAGACGATCGGGGACGCCAGGCGGAGGAGGGCGATGTCGCTGTCGGCGTTGAGCTTCACGTAGTCCTCGTGCAGGATCATCTCAGAGACCTGGACCGTCTGCTCCGTACCCTCATCCACGGCCGTGTTGTGTTCACCTGAGGGACAGAGACCAGGATCACACGGAGTAGGTCTCAGGACAGATCCCTGACCCGGGATACGTACCTGCGACCACCTGCAGGAACTGAAGGTCCGTGTCCTCCAGGCAGTGAGAGGCCGTGAGGATCCACATGGGTCTAAAGATCACCCCTCCACAGAAACCTTTCCCTTTGTAGACCAGCAGAACCTGCAACCACAGACAGGATCCACGTCAGGGTCTCGGCCTCGTCTCCACCCGGCTGTCTTTCCTTAAACTCTCTGGAGTCAGAAACCGTCCCCCCAGAGACTCACAGACTCATCAGTTCATGCGGACTGTCCCTTTAATGTTATTGTACCTGCCAGGGACATTCTCCTTTGGGGCACTCGGATCCGCCCACGATCCGCCCACGGGAGTCCTGCTGGTCTGCTCTGCTGTCCCCCTGCAGGACGGGGACCATGCCACACGCTATGGACTCTGAAACGCAGAGAGGTGGAGGTGAGCACCTGTGAGTCAGACCAGGTGTCCCACAGAGACCAGGTGTCCCACAGGGACCAGGTGTCCCACAGGGACCAGGACCAGGACCAGGAACAGGATGGGCTCATGAGACCTCTCACCTTTCGCCACGCAGCTCCGCTCATCCACATCCAGGAAGTATCCGTCTGCACACGAGCAGTTGAGTCTCTGTCCCCCCGGGTCTTCGTCACAGAAGTGGTCACAGCCTCCGTTCTCCAGCAGGCAGCTGCTCAAGGACTTCAGGTGGTCTGAGGGGGGGACAGAGGACATTAGAGAGTCTGAGACCAGCAGAGACCAGCAGAGACCAGCAGAGACCAGCTGGGATCAGAGACCAGCTGGGATCAGAGACCAGCTGGATCAGAGACCAGCAGTTCCCACACCCTGAACCTCAAACTGAAGAGGATTGAGGCCAGAACCACGACCCTGTGTCTCATCAAACCCTCATGGAGAATGTAAGATCAGGTCCAGCAGAGTCCGGTCTCTCTCTCACCCAGCTCACAGTGCAGTCCGCTGAACTCGAGGGGACAGAAGCAGGCGTAGGACGAACCCTGAGGGGAGCAGGTCCCACCGTTCAGACATGGACTGGACTCACACCTGTTGGGGACTAAGGGACGAGGATCAGACAAAGCATAAAGGTCTCTACGGGGGTCATCTGGACTCTGATGAAGTGTGTGTGTGCTCACCGTTGTACGTGGTCCAGAACTCGTTCTGAGGACACAGAGGGGGACAGACTTTAGTTCTGTCCGTCTAAAGGTCTGAATCTGAAGTAAGAACCGGTCTCACCGTGGTCTCGTCGTGCTCAAAGACCTCCCGGGCCTCCTCGTATGAACACCGCTCCTCCAGACACTCCCTCTTCAAGTCCCCCATCTGGAGCTCCTCCAGCCAGCCCGAGTTAAACCTGCGGGTCCGGACCAGCACGCCATGAGCCCGGTCCGGATCCAGGAAGACTTCAGGACAATCAGAGGGAGGGACAGGAAGCCTCAGACACAACGCTCACCTCACACACACACGTCCTGGTCTTTACTGTAGACCTGCAGACCTCCTACCTGGTCTACTCTCTCACATGCTAACTGTGCAGACAGACAGAAAGGAAGACTCCAGATCAACACGCCCCCCCAGCCCCCCCTCCCCAATGAAGACCTGTAAATAAAGAAGCTTTGAGTCCTCACCCGACACCGAGGGACAGCTGGAGACCACCAGGACCACCGAGACCACGTAGACCTTCAGCCACATGCTGGATCCAGCATAAAGTTTGGAGCTGAACGATGTGGACCCAAAGGTTCAAAGTCCCCCCCCTGCCCCCCCTTACACACACACACACACAAACACACACACACACACTCACACTCACACACACACACACACACACACACACACACACACACACCATCGCTGCAGCTGATCACGTGATCACCCTGATGGATTCAGACTCTGAGGAACTTTGAGGGCCTGTGATTACTCTAGGAAAGACTGAGGGGGGGGCAGGGGGTCTAGGGGGTGCAGGGGGTGTAGGGGGGTGAGGTAGAGTGAAGAGCACCCAGCTTCAGATCACTTGGTCTTTATTGGTCTAGTTTACAGGCAGCAGTCACAGATTGGGTACAGGTTCTCAGGGTACAGGTTCTCAGGGTACAGGTTCTCAGGGTACAGGTTCTCAGGGTACAGGTTTTCAGAGTACAGGTTTTTAGAGTACAGGTTTTCAGAGTACAGGTTTTGAGAGTACAGGTTTTCAGGGTACAGGTTCTCAGGGTACAGGTTTTCAGAGTACAGGTTTTCAGAGTACAGGTTTTGAGAGTACAGGTTTTGAGAGTACAGGTTTTCAGGGTACAGGTTTTAAGGGTACAGGTTTTAAGAGTACAGGTTTTCAGGGTACAGGTTTTCAGGGTACAGGTTTTCAGGGTACAGGTTTTTAGAGTACAGGTTTTCAGGGTACAGGTTTTCAGGGTACAGGTTTTCAGGGTACAGGTTTTCAGAGTACAGGTTTTCAGAGTACAGGTTTTCAGAGTACAGGTTTTCAGGGTCTCAGTGTGGAGCTGGACCCCCTCTGACATCTTTTGATTTCACACACCAGTCTGGAACTGGACCAGTTTCAGCCGGTGGACATGGTGTCCTCGATCCAGTCCAGGAAGTTGGTGACCCTGACGTAGATCCCGTACATGTTCTCTGCGGCGCAGCCTTTCCCCCAGCTCACCACCCCCGTCAGGAACCAGGTGCTCCGGTACTGGGTGACCAGCGGCCCCCCACTGTCCCCCTTACAGGCGTCCTGCCCCCCCTTCCTGAACCCGGCACAGAGCATGTTCTTGGTGATGTTGAGCTTGGTGTGGAGGCGGCACTCCTGCAGGGGGACCCGGGGCAGGACCAGGCGCTGCAGGACGTCTGAGGTCAGACCGTGGACGTCCTGCTGACCCCAGCCGGACACGGTGGAGTGCCGGATGTTGGTCAGGGTTCTGCCGAAGGTGCTGTTCCGGGCGGGCAGACAGATGGGGACCACGTGAGGTCCCAGACGGAGGGGCCGGTCCAGCTTCATCAGGACCACGTCACTGTCCTTGCTGGAGTCGTTGTAGGCTGGGTGGATGATCATCTTCAGGACCCGACGCTCCTCCTCCGAGTCCTCCTTCTTAGACCGGTCGTGTTTCCCTTCAGAGACAGGATCAGGTTAAAGACCTCGGTCTGAGCAGAGACCGGCGTGATGTCATCAAGGTGAGACTCACCTGCCGTGATGTTGAAGGAGGTCAAAGGTCGTCCCCACACGCAGTGAGCAGCGCTCAGGATCCACCAATCAGAGAGCACGATCGCCCCGCAGAGGAACAAGGAGTGCGCCGACAGCAGGGCCTGAGACAGAGAGGGGGGGACAGGCACAGGGGACAGACAGAGGGGACAGGCAGAGGGGACAGACAGAGGGGACAGGCAGAGGGGACAGGCAGAGGGGACAGGCAGAGGGGACAGACAGAGGGGACAGGCAGAGGGGACAGGCAGAGGGGACAGGCAGAGGGGACAGGCAGAGGGGAGAGGCAGAGGGGACAGACAGAGGGGACAGACAGAGGGGACAGACAGAGGGGACAGGCAGGGGGGACAGACAGAGGGGACAGACAGAGGGGACAGGCAGGGGGGACAGACAGAGGGGACAGGCACAGGGGACAGAGACCTTCATCTTCACCATCATCATCACCTTCATCATCACCTCAGGGACTCTCCGGTCGATCTTACCTGCCATGGACAGTGTCCTCTGGGACAGGTCTGCCCGTTAACCATCCGGGGCATCACATGGAACTTGGGTTGTCCACAGGGGACGCTGACTGCAGAGACAGAGAGAGAGACAGGGTGAACGTGGAGGAGCAGTAAACAGAGAGGACATGTGGTCTGACTCCAGACTGACTCCAGACTGACTCCAGAGTCTGGTCCCACCTTGCGGGACACAGCTGCTGTTGTCCCGGTGCAGGACGTAGCCTCTAGCGCAGAAACAGGCGTGGGACCGGTCCGGGGACTGTCTGCAGAAGTGTTCACATCCTCCGTTTCTATGGCGACAGCCTCTGTAGGTCCCTCGAGCTGCGGGGGGGTCACAGAGAGAGAACAGAACCATGACCTGGGTGGTCTTTACAGGCCGGTCTGAAGACGGCGCTGCTGTGGACACACCTTTCTCACAGTGGGAACCATGGTAACCAGGGAGACACTTGCAGATGTAGGTGTTGACGTGGCGAGTACAGGTCGCTCCGTTCTTACAGGGGGACGACTGACAGTGGTCCACCGCTGGAGACACAGAGAGACATCTGAGGAGTGAGACACTGAGACACGTTACAGATGGACAGGCTGAGGACGCCGTCCTACAGGACAGGCTGAGGACGCCGTCCTACAGGACAGGCTGAGGACGCCGTCCTACAGGACAGGCTGAGGACGCCGTCCTCCAGGACAGGCTGAGGACGCCGTCCTACAGGACAGGCTGAGGACGCCGTCCTCCAGCAGAGGTTGTCTCACCTGTGTACCTCCTCCAGAAGGCCTCCTGCACACACAGAGACATGAGTCAGAGACACACAGAGGGACACAGAGAGATCAGAGACGTACGGGGCGAGCACAGACCAGTTGCTGAGGCAGAGTGAAGATCTCCTTGGCCTCCTCGTAGGAACATTTCTCCTCCACACACTCTCGCTCCACGTTTCCTCTCCTCAGCTCCTCGAACAGAGAGTTCGCCCGACGACTGCGGCGCAGGAAGACGCTGGCCTCAGGTCTGCTCACCGTCACGCCTTCAGAGAAACACAGAGTCAAACACTGAAGAGCTCACCAGAGGACAGGTTTTTTCCAGAGGTGACGAGGTCTTCGTGATGAGGTCATCGTGACGAGGTCTTCGTGATGAGGTCATCGTGACGAGGTTGTCGTGACGAGGTCTTCGTGATGAGGTCATCGTGACGAGGTTGTCGTGACGAGGTCGTCGTGACGACTCTTTGGACCTGAGGATCAAACCCTCTCACCGTCTCCCAGAGAACACGCACACACCAGCTGCTGTCCTCATGAAGCAGATCCAGATCAGAGCCCACAGAGAGAGACCAGACCTGAACCCCCCTCCCCGCCCCCCAAAGGACAGAAGAGGAAGAAGAAGAGGAGGAAGAGGAGGAGAAGACAGAGACTGACCTCCGGGAAACCCAGTGCATGCTGGGATACAAGCGATGAGAAGTCGTAGGAGGAGAAGCTTCTTCGTTCCTCTGCTGACGGACGCCATGTTTGTTCTGAAGAGTCCAAAGGTCAGAGCCGAAAAACACACAGAACGCTGTGTAACACACACACACACACACACACACACACACACACACACACACACACACACACACACACACACAGTATGTCGTCTGTGTTTGATTCAGGAGGATTTAAACTCAGTAAAACCGCGTACTGTTCTTTTTAAAGTTTTTATTTCACATCAGAGATAAATACAAAATAAAGTGATCAGTTTTAAATCATCATCGTCATCAGGTCAGCAGAGCTTCAGGTCGTCTCAGATTAAAGACTCTGCATCCTTTAAAGATGCAGAAGAAGAAGAAGAATCTTTGTAAACAGGAAGACAGATTCTCCTCCGCTCCACCAGAAGGCGACGCCGCGCTCACTGCAGCTCCTTCAGGACGTCCGGGAGGAACTCCTGAGCGTCTCTCAGCTCGTCCTTCCACTCCTGTGGGACGACGGCGCCGCTGTACGACCCCCCCGCCCCCAGCAGGGCGCCCAGCGCCGCCCCTCGGTTACAGTTCTCCCCTGGAGACGTAAAAAACAGAACATCAGTCACAACACCTGAAGAAGAAACACAGGAAGTGACAACAAACAGCGTCTGAACCGACCTCCACAGTTGGTGTTCGCCAGGATTCCTCTCTGGGGGTCGTCGTGGAACTCATGAGCGAGGTAGAAGAGGCTGGACAGAGCACCTGAGGGTCAGCAGGTAAACAATCAGACATCATCATCATCATCATCATCATCATCATCATCATCGATCAGAGAGCCAATCAGAGAGAGCGCCACCTTTATTGTAGCATGCTAGGCCCAGGTAGTTCACCGCGCTCTGATGGACCTTCAGACGCTCCTCAGACGAGACCGGGTACCTAGAGACACACACACACACACACACACACACACACACACACACACACACACACACACACACACTTTAATATCAAAGGTCTTCTTCTCTCTTAATTTGAGGGCTTTTATTTTGAAAGGTTTCAGTGATGGTTGATTGAAAGCACTTTATTCCTCTCTCCTGATTGGTCCTCAGGTGTGCTCGTACCTGGCGGCCTTGCGGCTGTAGCTCTGGCAGGTGTCCCAGGCGTCCAGCCTCCTCAGAGCGTGCTCCGCCTGCTGACGGACGCTGGCCCCGCCCAGCACGGCGTGCAGCGCCTGGCTGTAGATGGAGACGTACTCGGGCACCTTCGGGTGAGGGTGAGTGAGCTTCACGAACTCAACAGCTGCTGACACCTGAAGGCACCAGAGGTCAAAGGTCAAATTACAGAGTGCACGTCATGAAGCATCCTCTCTGTGTCTGCACTCACAGCTCGCTCCTCATTGGACGAGGCAGACAGCAGGACGAAGGGGAGGATCATGGGAAGGCAGCCGATGACGTCCAGCTGGCTGTCTGGCGACGAGGAGCTCATCTTCTTCCTGGAGCGACTCTCTGCAAACTTCAGGATCTGAGGGTCAGAGGTCAGAGGTCAAACCAGAGAGAGAGAGAGGGAGAGGGAGGTTCCTCAGGGTGCGTTTGATTTACCTCCCCGGGCGACGCCGGCCGGCTGTACTGCCAGTCGGAGAAGAAGGAGCGGTGGTTGGACTCGGCGTAGGTGTCTCTGTGGGAGCCGGGCGTGGTCAGGAACCGGACGTAGTCTGAGAGAACGGTGGCCCGAGCGTCCCCCTGAGAGACGTCACTGAAACGTCCCGAGACCAGTGAACGCAGCACTCTCAGAGAGCAGAGCACGTTCAGGGTGTTCTCTCCGGCCTGGAGACCTGCAGGACGGGAACAAGAACTCTGAGGAACATGATTAAGGTCTAACATTTCTCTGTATCAGTCTTGGATCAGTTCTGGGTCAGTACCTTGGTGGTAGTGGACTGTTCCGTTGGAGGACTTCCACAGGTTCAGTTTGTCGTGCAGGATCACGTTCCCGACCACGTCAGGCCGCTTGGCTCCGGAGGACCAGGCCGTCCGCCCGCTGCCGGCTGAAACACACGTAAAGGTTAACCACGTGACCTCAGGGCGGGAGTCTAGAGGACTCTAGAGGACCGGATGGAGACCTTCTCACCGG
>NW_023260111.1:45673-57904 GCF_009762535.1 Notolabrus celidotus
AGACGCAGTGACATCACCCTTCACGCCGACTCTTCATGCAGACTTTTTATACTCGTGTTTTAATAAACGTTTGAATGCCGCCTCTCGTCTGTTTTTATCTGCAGCCATGAGTGTGAAAAATATGTTTTACTTTGAAAAACTCAGCAGGAAGCACTCAGATCAGACCCCCTGCTGAGACTCTCAGAGACTCTTCAGGGTCGGACTTCAGGTCTCTGAAGGATCTGAAGTCTTCAGGTCTCTGAAGGATCTGAAGTCTTCAGGTCTCTGAAGGATCTTCAGGTCTTCAGGTTGAATCTGAACCTTAAACTGAATCATGATTTATTAACTGAGTTTAACTGGTTTTTACTGAAGGCTCGTGAACGCATCTTAATTCAGTTAAAGAGGAGACTCTCCAGGAGGACCTGAACGCAGCACCGCACTGCAGCTTTTATTTTGAAGGGCTGGACCAGAGCTTCCGGTCCTGAGTGCCCCCGACTTTTACTTTGAAAATCCAGACCGGATCTCTATGTGTTGTTTATATGTCCTCCCATAGTTCCTCTCCGACAGTCCTCCAGACCTGAACCCGAACCCGACAGTCCTCCAGACCTGAACCCGAACCCGACAGTCCTCCAGACCTGATCCCGAACCCGACCATGTGGTCTCTGCAGCTGCCGGTCTGTGTCCTCTTCCTCGGCCTCCTGCTGGTCTTGCTCCCCGGGTCTTCACCCCACCGGGTCCGGATCCCTCCTCACGACCAGGTGGCCCGGGTCGCCCGGTTCGTGGCCCACCAGGTGGACTGGGCCTCCATGGCCACCATCTCAACCCACAAACCGGTGGTGGGTCAGCCTTTCTCCAACGCCTTCTCTGTGAGCGACGGACCACAGGGATCCGGGACCGGGGTCCCCTACATGTACCTGACCCGCATGGAGATCTCAGTGCAGGACCTGGAGGTGAGTCCCCCCCATGAGGACTTTGTTCTGTTAGAGTCTCAAAGGTTTACAGGGAACTCTATCTGATCCTGTTCAAAGCTTCAATACTAAACCCCCTAGACCAGCTGCAGACCAGATCAGGTCCTCTGAAGACCTACTGGACTCTGGTTCATCAGAAGAAACCTGGACTTCATGATGTGTCTGTTATGATCCTGCAGACCCTTCAAACAGCCCATAATAATCCAGTCCTCTACAGTCCTCTACAGTCCTCTAGAGTCCTCTAGAGTTCTCTAGGGGACTCTAGAGGACTCTACAGGACTCTACTGGACTCTACTGGACTCTACTGGACTCTACTGGACTCTACTGGACTCTAGAGTCCTCTGAATCATGAAATATTCAAAGATTAGAATCAGGGTGAGCTTTGTGTAACATCAGAGCATGACGCAGCAGTTTCTGCTCACAGTGACTCTGCAGTTTTGGGGGGGTGCATGTCACATGGTGGAGCTGAGGTCATGTGACAGGAAACCACAAAGTGCTGAGCGCCTCAGAAACACTCAGACACAGAAACACACAGAACACCGGGAGGAAGTTTAACGAGCGACTGAAGGTCACTGAGGAGCTCGTTAACAGACTCAGGTACTCGTTAAGGACTACGGGGGGGGGGGGTTCTGAGGAGGTTCAGGTGAGGGTCTGAGGAGGTACAGGTGAGGGTCTGACAAGCTGGTTTGTTGTCCCTGCAGGTGGACCCTCAGGCGTCCCTCTCCATGTCTCTGGCTCAGACGGATTACTGCAGACAGCAGGGCTTCGACCCTCAGAGTCCTCTCTGCGCTCACATCATCCTGTCTGGGTCCGTGGTGGAGGTATGTACACACACAGACACACACACACACACACACACACACACCTGTGCCTCCAGGTGAGCAGTCACATGACCCCCCCTCTCTGTGGTCCTGGTCCAGGTGAACGGGACGGAGGCGGAGTTCGCTAAGAAGGCTCTGTTCAGCCGACACCCGGAGATGATCGACTGGCCGACCGACCACAACTGGTTCTTCTCCAAGTTCAACATCACACAGGTACTAGGTTTACAGGGGTCTACAGGGGGTCTAGGGGGTCTATAGGGGGTCTAGGTGGTCTACAGGTGGTCTACAGGTGACCTACACCTGATGCTTAGACTGTGGCTTATGCCACTATAACCTCTGCTGCATCAGGTCCCTGCAGCTCTCCGTGCTGGTCTAGATTTCAGGTCCCTGCAGCTCTCCGTGCTGGTCTAGATTTCAGGTCCCTGCAGCTCTCCGTGCTGGTCTAGATTTCAGGTCCCTGCAGCTCTCCATACTGGTCTAGTTTTTGACTCTTTAATGGTTATTAATGATGACATCATCAGGAGGCAGGTCTCTGGTTAACGTCCCTCTCCTTGTCTCAGGTCTGGGTCCTGGATTACTTTGGCGGGGTGAAGACCGTGACCCCGGAGGAGTACTTCCAGGCTGAGCCCTGCAGGAAGCACCACTGATGGTCTGACTGCTGGTTCTTGTAGTTCTACAGGTCTTTGTGGAAACTACAAAACGAGCGTCATGGCGTCGTGATGTCATGACGATAATGTCATGGTGATGATGTCACTCTCAGGTTTCCGTGGCGTCCGTCAGTCACTCTTTCACGTGTGAACATGTGAAATCATATCAGGTGTGTTGTTTTATCAGCTGCAGTGTGTGAGTCTGAGCACCAGGGGGAGCTGCAGGTCCAGTCCTGGTCTCTGCAGACCTGTGAGGTCTAGGATCAGGATCAGGATCAAAGTGCACTTTATAACTTTAGAGATTCAGACGTGTGTAATGATTAAGATGATCTTTAATTGGTGACTCAGTTTATTGATTCTTTCAATGACTACATCTCCCATGAGTCTCCGCCCCCGTCAGGCTGCTGAGGCTCATGGGAGTTGTAGTTCTTAAAGGCTGATTGTTAGAGGTGTCATGTTTCATTCTCTGAACGATGAACTGAAGTTCTGATCAGAGTTCTGGATGTTTGAGACGTCCTGTTCTGAATGAATGTTTAACACAGCGCTGAAACCAGACAGGAGTGGGCGGGGCTTGTGTGAGTGGGTGGGACTTGTGTGTGAGTGGGCGGGGCCTGGACAAAATGCCTGACTGGTGGGCGGGGCTTCTGTTCTTTCAGTGTGATCCAAAGATTTATATAAACTTTATAACTGCTGTGAAAATGTTTCTTTAATAAATAAAGATTTTACTGACAGATCTGGAACACGTCTTCTGTTGTGTGTTGTGTTTGACTTGATCTTCGTCTGGATCGAGACCAGGACCAACGTAAACACTGACATCAAAACCTGAACCTCTTTTTCCGTCTGTGTGTGTGTTTATGTTTGTGTGTGAGAGAGAGAGAGAGAGAGAGAGAGAGAGAGAGAGAGAGAGATATCAGAGTGTGTTCTTATGTGGGTGAGAGAGATGTGTGTCACCTGTCACAGCAGCTCTCACCGCTTCCTGTTCCACTTAGACACGAAGAAGAAACGTTAGCTTCAGTCTCAGTCTCACCCTCACAGCCTGATCTCACCCTCACCCTCTCCGGTCTCTGCCTCACCCTCTCCGGTCTCTGCCTCACCCTCTCCGGTCTCTGCCTCACCCTCTCCCGTCTCTGCCTCACAGCCTGAGGAGAAGTGAAGGCACCCTGGTCCTGATGGAGCTGCAGACGTGGACCTGTGCTCTGCTGGTCCTGCTCGCCCTGCCTGACCCTGCAGGTAAGAGCCCCACACACACACACACAGACAGGAGAGGTCTGAACCCTCTGAGCGCCAGAAGCTCAGAGGGTTCTCACTTCATGGGTCTCTGAAGGTTCCTCTCTGCAGGAGATAAACGAGGAGAAACTCATAGACCGACAGAAACCTTTAAAAACACTTTTTAACATCCAACTCTGAGACCAGATCAAAAACACACGAGCTCCAGGTTTCAGAGGATCCAGTTTACTTCAGACGGTCTGAGAGGTTAATCTAAAATCTAAAACATCTGATCTGAATGTGTGAGAAAGACTGAAAGAGAGAAAGATAATGAAGGTAAATAATGAAGATAAAGGTGAAGACGTGGTGGAAGGCGAGCAGAGTGAAATGTTGACTTCCTGTCTCTTTGAACTTGAAGCTCAAACAAACATCTCCAACATGGAGGCTCGTCTGTGGCGGCCATGTTGGAAGTTTTCTGTCTGTCGTCTGTTCTTCACTTTATCACGATTTAAACTTCCTTTAAACTTCCTGCTTCATCCTGCTCTATACAACGTCAGCTCGTTAACTCTTCAGCTCGTTAACTCGTTAGAACGTTAGCAGCTCCTCGTTAATCAGCTGTGTTGATGCTAACATGCTAACATGTCAGATTGCGCTGCGTGTGTTTACACTGATCCACAGAGACATGAGGCTGATTCATCTTTAGTCACATTTCAACTTTGATTTCATCTTTTTATATTTAATAAAACGTGTGTGTGTGTGTGTGTGTGTGTGTGTGTGTGTGTGTGTGTGTGTGTGTGTGTTTGAGGTGAAACGCTTCATATCACACTTTGAAGTGTGAAGATAAACTGACCACAGAGTGAACTCCCCACTGCGCACACACACACACACACACACACACATAGGAAGCAGCTCTGTGGTTCTTAAAGCTGAGTGTTCCCCTGACTTGATGGCTCTGATGATGATGATGATGATGATGATGATGATGTGATGATGATGATGATGATGAAGAGACAGTTTCAGACTCTCTGACTCAGACGTCTGAGGAGTGGATCAGATGTTCCTCTTCGCTCTCTGACATGTTTCAGAAGAATCAGAGAACGTTTCCCTGAAACCTCCGCCTGATTCTAAAAACCTGCGTCATGGAGCGATGATGGAGGGATGATGGAGCGGTGATGGAGCCATGATGGCGTGATGATGGCGTGAGCCGGCTCAGACTCTGTTCAGGGTTCCCATCAGTGGATTCTTCAGGTTTCGTTCAGATCGAGACTCGAGGCCTCGTTGAACCCCCGACCACGCTTCCCGTCACGAGTGTATTCTCAGTATCTGCTCTCTTATCTGACTCGGAGTCCTTAACCGCCTTTACATCACTGTCGCCATGGCAACGTCCAAACAGGTCATGTGCCGGCGGGGACGTGAAACCCTCAGAGCCGAGTCTCATCGAAAAACCAAACCATCACGCTGAAATGTGAAGCGCACACACACCAAACCACACACACACCTGTCTGAGAGATGGAGGAAACCACATACACACACACACACACAAACACACACACACACACACACACACACACACACACACACACACACACACACAGTTTGCACAGCACTTACTGCTCCAGTTGAAGCCCCGCCCTCTTTCATGCTGTCACTCAGCACCGTGTTGAACTGTGAGAACTCTCTCATGATAGATGTCTTTAAACATGTCTGACCTCTGACCTCTGACCTTCACAGAGGCGATAAATATGTATGACCCCGCACTCTGCTACATCCTGGACGGCTTCCTAGGCCTGTACGGACTCATCATCACCGGCATGTTCATCAAGGAGAAGGTGAGTCCAGGTTCCCTCTGTTAACGAGTTTAAAGGAACAGTACGCTCTGTTAACGAGTGTATGAGGTCACCTTATATTCATAATAATCAGACTTTTCTTCTGTTTCAGTTCTTCACGGTCAAACTGAAGGCGACAGAGGAGAGCCTCTACAGCGTGAGTCACCACACACTAAGGGTGTCCTTTAACAGTCCTTATTACAGTCATTAAGGGTGTCTTTTATCAGTCCTTATAACAGTCATTAAGGGTGTCCTTTAACAGACCTTATAACAGTCATTAAGGGTGTCCTTTAACAGTCCTTATTACAGTCATTAAGGGTGTCTTTTAACAGTCCTTATAACAGTCATTAAGGGTGTCTTTTATCAGTCCTTATTACAGTCATTAAGGGTGTCCTTTAACAGACCTTATAACAGTCATTAAGGGTGTCTTTTAACAGTCCTTATAACAGTCATTAAGGGTGTCTTTTATCAGTCCTTATTACAGTCATTAAGGGTGTCCTTTAACAGTCCTTATTACAGTCATTAAGGGTGTCCTTTAACAGTCCTTATTACAGTCATTAAGGGTGTCTTTTAACAGTCCTTATTACAGTCATTAAGGGTGTCCTTTAACAGTCCTTATTACAGTCATTAAGGGTGTCCTTTAACAGTCCTTATAATAGTCATTAAGGGTGTCTTTTAACAGTCCTTATTACAGTCATTAAGGGTGTCTTTTAACAGTCCTTATTACAGTCATTAAGGGTGTCTTTTAACAGTCCTTATAACAGTCATTAAGGGTGTCTTTTATCAGTCCTTATTACAGTCATTAAGGGTGTCTTTTAACAGTCCTTATTACAGTCATTAAGGGTGTCTTTTATCAGTCCTTATTACAGTCATTAAGGGTGTCTTTTATCAGTCCTTATTACAGTCATTAAGGGTGTCTTTTATCAGTCCTTATTACAGTCATTAAGGGTGTCCTTTATCAGTCCTTATTACAGTCATTAAGGGTGTCCTTTATCAGTCCTTATAACAGTCATTAAGGGTGTCTTTTAACAGTCCTTATTACAGTCATTAAGGGTGTCCTTTATCAGTCCTTATTACAGTCATTAAGGGTGTCCTTTATCAGTCCTTATTACAGTCATTAAGGGTGTCTTTTAACAGTCCTTATTACAGTCATTAAGGGTGTCCTTTAACAGTCCTTATTACAGTCATTAAGGGTGTCCTTTAACAGTCCTTATTACAGTCATTAAGGGTGTCTTTATCAGTCCTTATTACAGTCATTAAGGGTGTCTTTTATCAGTCCTTATTACAGTCATTAAGGGTGTCTTTTATCAGTCCTTATTACAGTCATTAAGGGTGTCTTTTATCAGTCCTTATTACAGTCATTAAGGGTGTCTTTTATCAGTCCTTATTACAGTCATTAAGGGTGTCTTTTATCAGTCCTTATTACAGTCATTAAGGGTGTCTTTTATCAGTCCTTATTACAGTCATTAAGGGTGTCCTTTATCAGTCCTTATTACAGTCATTAAGGGTGTCTTTTAACAGTCCTTATTACAGTCATTAAGGGTGTCCTTTATCAGTCCTTATTACAGTCATTAAGGGTGTCCTTTATCAGTCCTTATTACAGTCATTAAGGGTGTCTTTTAACAGTCCTTATTACAGTCATTAAGGGTGTCCTTTAACAGTCCTTATTACAGTCATTAAGGGTGTCTTTTATCAGTCCTTATTACAGTCATTAAGGGTGTCCTTTAACAGTCCTTATTACAGTCATTAAGGGTGTCTTTTATCAGTCCTTATTACAGTCATTAAGGGTGTCTTTTAACAGTCCTTATTACAGTCATTAAGGGTGTCTTTTATCAGTCCTTATTACAGTCATTAAGGGTGTCTTTAACAGTCCTTATTACAGTCATTAAGGGTGTCTTTTAACAGTCCTTATTACAGTCATTAAGGGTGTCCTTTAACAGTCCTTATTACAGTCATTAAGGGTGTCCTTTATCAGTCCTTATTACAGTCATTAAGGGTGTCTTTTAACAGTCCTTATTACAGTCATTAAGGGTGTCTTTTAACAGTCCTTATTACAGTCATTAAGGGTGTCTTTTATCAGTCCTTATTACAGTCATTAAGGGTGTCTTTTAACAGTCCTTATTACAGTCATTAAGGGTGTCCTTTAACAGTCCTTATTACAGTCATTAAGGGTGTCCTTTAACAGTCCTTATAACAGTCATTAAGGGTGTCTTTTATCAGTCCTTATTACAGTCATTAAGGGTGTCTTTTAACAGTCCTTATTACAGTCATTAAGGGTGTCTTTTATCAGTCCTTATTACAGTCATTAAGGGTGTCCTTTAACAGTCCTTATTACAGTCATTAAGGGTGTCTTTTAACAGTCCTTATTACAGTCATTAAGGGTGTCTTTTAACAGTCCTTATTACAGTCATTAAGGGTGTCCTTTAACAGTCCTTATTACAGTCATTAAGGGTGTCCTTTAACAGTCCTTATTACAGTCATTAAGGGTGTCTTTTATTGGTCCTTATTACAGTCATTAAGGGTGTCTTTTAACAGTCCTTATTACAGTCATTAAGGGTGTCTTTTAACAGTCCTTATTACAGTCATTAAGGGTGTCCTTTAACAGTCCTTATTACAGTCATTAAGGGTGTCTTTTAACAGTCCTTATTACAGTCATTAAGGGTGTCTTTTATCAGTCCTTATTACAGTCATTAAGGGTGTCTTTTAACAGTCCTTATTACAGTCATTAAGGGTGTCTTTTAACAGTCCTTATTACAGTCATTAAGGGTGTCTTTTAACAGTCCTTATTACAGTCATTAAGGGTGTCTTTTAACAGTCCTTATTACAGTCATTAAGGGTGTCTTTTAACAGTCCTTATTACAGTCATTAAGGGTGTCTTTTAACAGTCCTTATTACAGTCATTAAGGGTGTCTTTTATCAGTCCTTATTACAGTCATTAAGGGTGTCTTTTAACAGTCCTTATTACAGTCATTAAGGGTGTCTTTTAACAGTCCTTATTACAGTCATTAAGGGTGTCTTTTAACAGTCCTTATTACAGTCATTAAGGGTGTCTTTTAACAGTCCTTATTACAGTCATTAAGGGTGTCTTTTACCAGTCCTTATTACAGTCATTAAGGGTGTCTTTTATTGGTCCTTATTACAGTCATTAAGGGTGTCTTTACAGTCCTTATTACAGTCATTAAGGGTGTCTTTTATCAGTCCTTATTACAGTCATTAAGGGTGTCTTTTAACAGTCCTTATTACAGTCATTAAGGGTGTCTTTGGTGTCTTTTATCAGTCCTTATTACAGTCATTAAGGGTGTCTTTGGTGTCTTTTAACAGTCCTTATTACAGTCATTAAGGGTGTCTTTTATCAGTCCTTATTACAGTCATTAAGGGTGTCTTTTATCAGTCCTTATTACAGTCATTAAGGGTGTCTTTATCAGTCCTTATTACAGTCATTAAGGGTGTCTTTTAACAGTCCTTATTACAGTCATTAAGGGTGTCTTTTAACAGTCCTTATTACAGTCATTAAGGGTGTCTTTTAACAGTCCTATTACAGTCATTAAGGGTGTCTTTTATCAGTCCTTATTACAGTCATTAAGGGTGTCTTTTAACAGTCCTTATTACAGTCATTAAGGGTGTCCTTTATCAGTCCTTATTACAGTCATTAAGGGTGTCTTTTAACAGTCCTTATTACAGTCATTAAGGGTGTCTTTTAACAGTCCTTATTACAGTCATTAAGGGTGTCTTTTATCAGTCCTTATACAGTCATTAAGGGTGTCTTTTATCAGTCCTTATTACAGTCATTAAGGGTGTCTTTTAACAGTCCTTATTACAGTCATTAAGGGTGTCTTTTAACAGTCCTTATTACAGTCATTAAGGGTGTCTTTTAACAGTCCTTATTACAGTCATTAAGGGTGTCCTTTTAACAGTCCTTATTACAGTCATTAAGGGTGTCTTTTAACAGTCCTTATTACAGTCATTAAGGGTGTCTTTTAACAGTCCTTATTACAGTCATTAAGGGTGTCTTTTAACAGTCCTTATTACAGTCATTAAGGGTGTCTTTTATCAGTCCTTATTACAGTCATTAAGGGTGTCTTTAACAGTCCTTATTACAGTCATTAAGGGTGTCTTTTAACAGTCCTTATTACAGTCATTAAGGGTGTCTTTTAACAGTCCTTATTACAGTCATTAAGGGTGTCTTTTAACAGTCCTTATTACAGTCATTAAGGGTGTCCTTTAACAGTCCTTATTACAGTCATTAAGGGTGTCCTTTAACAGTCCTTATTACAGTCATTAAGGGTGTCTTTTAACAGTCCTTATTACAGTCATTAAGGGTGTCTTTTATCAGTCCTTATTACAGTCATTAAGGGTGTCTTTTAACAGTCCTTATTACAGTCATTAAGGGTGTCTTTTATCAGTCCTTATTACAGTCATTAAGGGTGTCTTTTAACAGTCCTTATTACAGTCATTAAGGGTGTCTTTAACAGTCCTTATTACAGTCATTAAGGGTGTCTTTTAACAGTCCTTATTACAGTCATTAAGGGTGTCTTTTAACAGTCCTTATTACAGTCATTAAGGGTGTCTTTTAACAGTCCTTATTACAGTCATTAAGGGTGTCTTTTAACAGTCCTTATTACAGTCATTAAGGGTGTCTTTTATCAGTCCTTATTACAGTCATTAAGGGTGTCTTTTATCAGTCCTTATTACAGTCATTAAGGGTGTCTTTTATCAGTCCTTATTACAGTCATTAAGGGTGTCCTTTAACAGTCCTTATTACAGTCATTAAGGGTGTCTTTTAACAGTCCTTATTACAGTCATTAAGGGTGTCTTTTATCAGTCCTTATTACAGTCATTAAGGGTGTCCTTTAACAGTCCTTATTACAGTCATTAAGGGTGTCTTTTAACAGTCCTTATTACAGTCATTAAGGGTGACTTTAATCAGTCCTTATTACAGTCATTAAGGGTGTCTTTTAACAGTCCTTATTACAGTCATTAAGGGTGTCTTTATCAGTCCTTATTACAGTCATTAAGGGTGTCTTTTAACAGTCCTTATTACAGTCATTAAGGGTGTCTTTTAACAGTCCTTATTACAGTCATTAAGGGTGTCTTTTAACAGTCCTTATTACAGTCATTAAGGGTGTCTTTTAACAGTCCTTATTACAGTCATTAAGGGTGTCCTTTAACAGTCCTTATTACAGTCATTAAGGGTGTCTTTTATCAGTCCTTATTACAGTCATTAAGGGTGTCTTTTATCAGTCCTTATTACAGTCATTAAGGGTGTCTTTTAACAGTCCTTATTACAGTCATTAAGGGTGTCTTTTATCAGTCCTTATTACAGTCATTAAGGGTGTCTTTTAACAGTCCTTATTACAGTCATTAAGGGTGTCCTTTATCAGTCCTTATTACAGTCATTAAGGGTGTCTTTTAACAGTCCTTATTACAGTCATTAAGGGTGTCTTTTATCAGTCCTTATTACAGTCATTAAGGGTGTCTTTTATCAGTCCTTATTACAGTCATTAAGGGTGTCCTTTAACAGTCCTTATTACAGTCATTAAGGGTGTCCTTTATCAGTCCTTATTACAGTCATTAAGGGTGTCTTTTAACAGTCCTTATTACAGTCATTAAGGGTGTCCTTTATCAGTCCTTATTACAGTCATTAAGGGTGTCTTTTAACAGTCCTTATTACAGTCATTAAGGGTGTCTTTTAATCAGTCCTTATTACAGTCATTAAGGGTGTCTTATAACAGTCCTTATTACAGTCATTAAGGGTGTCTTTTAACAGTCCTTATTACAGTCATTAAGGGTGTCTTATAACAGTCCTTATTACAGTCATTAAGGGTGTCTTTTAACAGTCCTTATTACAGTCATTAAGGGTGTCTTTTAACAGTCCTTATAACAGTCATTAAGGGTGTCTTTAACAGTCCTTATACAGTCATTAAGGGTGTCTTTTAACAGTCCTTATTACAGTCATTAAGGGTGTCTTTTAACAGTCCTTATAACAGTCATTAAGGGTGTCTTTAACAGTCCTTATTACAGTCATTAAGGGTGTCTTTTAACAGTCCTTATTACAGTCATTAAGGGTGTCTTTTAACAGTCCTTATTACAGTCATTAAGGGTGTCCTTTAACAGTCCTTATTACAGTCATTAAGGGTGTCTTTTAACAGTCCTTATTACAGTCATTAAGGGTGTCTTTTAACAGTCCTTATAACAGTCATTAAGGGTGTCCTTTAACAGTCCTTATTACAGTCATTAAGGGTGTCTTTTAACAGTCCTTATTACAGTCATTAAGGGTGTCCTTTAACAGTCCTTATTACAGTCATTAAGGGTGTCTTTTAACAGTCCTTATTACAGTCATTAAGGGTGTCCTTTAACAGTCCTTATTACAGTCATTAAGGGTGTCCTTTATCAGTCCTTATTACAGTCATTAAGGGTGTCTTTTATCAGTCCTTATAACAGTCATTAAGGGTGTCTTTTATCAGTCCTTATTACAGTCATTAAGGGTGTCCTTTAACAGTCCTTATTACAGTCATTAAGGGTGTCTTTTAACAGTCCTTATTACAGTCATTAAGGGTGTCCTTTATCAGTCCTTATACAGTCATTAAGGGTGTCTTTTAACAGTCCTTATACAGTCATTAAGGGTGTCTTTTATCAGTCCTTATTACAGTCATTAAGGGTGTCTTTTAACAGTCCTTATTACAGTCATTAAGGGTGTCCTTTTAATCAGTCCTTATACAGTCATTAAGGGTGTCTTTAACAGTCCTTATTACAGTCATTAAGGGTGTCTTTAACAGTCCTTATA
>NW_023260112.1:0-20637 GCF_009762535.1 Notolabrus celidotus
AGCAGAAGCAAACATTGGGAGACTCTCTTAGAGACAACTTCTGATTTATTTTAAAGCTTTGTTCCTTTTTCTTTCATCTATGAAGTAATATGTGCTGAACATTCATCAGTCAGTGAGATATTCTTCCTGAAATAACGTCTTACAGTGAATCCAGAGCTGGAGAACGATCCTGTGTTTGGATGAGTGTGGAGATGTTTTGATCTTCGGGTCATTTCCAGCTTAAATTTCAGATTTCTTCAGTTTCTAATGTCATCTTTGTCAACGACGTCTGCACACTCCCTCATAGAGTAGATGTGTGTTTGTTTTCTGAGCCTCAGAGGTAACTTTAGCCCATGCAGTAGGACTTTAAGCTGTGGTAAAGCAACCTGAGGTTCACCAGAGGCTCGACTGAACAGAAGGTTGGCTGAGTATTTCACTGTGTCGTCTGCATAACGGTGCAATTTGGCAGTTTGCAAATCCTTCCCAATGTTGCATATAAATAAGGAGCAGAAGCAGAAACATTGGCATCCAGAGCTGGAGAAGGATCCTGTGTTTGGATGAGTGTGGAGATGTTTTGGTCTTTGGGTCATTTCCAGCTTGAATTTCAGATTTCTTCTGTTTCTGAAGCCTCGGCTGAAGCGCTGGTGTTTCAGAGGAAAGCGTCCCCTCGGGGATTCCTCGTTGGCAGTCGGCTTAGCGGCTCTATTTATTCTTATTTGGGTCAGAAATCAAACCCAGAAGACAAACGACAGGAAGCGTGAAGCGGGGTCCAGAGGGCTGGAGGTCTGCGTTGGTGGAGGATTTTTATACGCTTCGCCGCGCGCCCCGCTGCTTCAATCATGTTGTCTGATTTTGTTTCCATCTCTCCTTCCTCTACCTCCTTTCTTCCTTCATGCCCACACTTTGAGATATTCAGTCTTTTTTTTCTCTCTTGCTTTGAGGCTGAGGGACAAACTGAAACGCACTCAGAGACCCTGACACACATTCATGATGAAGTGCAGAAGTGTGTTTGGGGTTGAACTGCCATTAACGTGTTTTTTTTTTCCCACCAGTCAATACTCTTTGTACTGACTGTCATTCACAATGACAGCTGTCCTCCCGTGAGTGTGTGTGTGTGTGTGTGTGTCCATGTGTGTGTGCACACATCGACAGCAGCAGTGCAGTGTGGAAACTCGCCAGTAGCAACATTACGACAGACATTGACAGTCCTCTTAACGGAGGAACTATTGAAGGGACTCGGCTAGTTTAGTGGCCACGGGTCAATTTGCTCAATTTGTGGAGTGGAGATCCAGCAGAGAAACCCAGACCTGAAGGAGAGAGCCAACATCGCTCACACTCACACATTGATTCATCTGAAGTTTAGAAGAGCTTTTCATAAAAAGACGGTCTGTTTGTGACAGAGGAGGCGAGGCCGGGGTCAGACTGTGGAGATCGTCATCTGTTCGGACTCAGGATGAAATTAAAAACCAGATAGAATACAATAGAATGTACTTTATTTATCCCTAAGGGAAATTCAGGTGTCTGTCAGCTCATCTCCCATTGGTTAGAGAGTCATGAAGCCTAATGTCTGCAGGGATGAATGATTGTCTGTATCTCTGAGTCCTGCAGAGAGATGATCCGTCCACTGCTGCTGTTTCTCTGCTCCACTAAGAAGCTGTGAAGTGGATGATCTGCGTCATTTAGAATGACCTCTAGCTTCTTCTGTGTGCATCTCTCCACCACAGCCTCCACTGAGTCCAACCTGGTTCCAATCACACTGCCAGCTCTTCTCACTAGTTTGTCCAGTCACCTCCCATCCTTGTGTTTTATACTGCAGCATAGAAGAACACACTTTCCACCACAGGCTGATAAAACATCTGCAGCATCTTCCTGCAGGTGTCTAAGGATCTGAGCCTCCTTAAGAAAAAGAGGTGTCTCTGCCCATTCCTGTAGACTGCATCTGTGTTAAGGGACCAGTCCGACTTGTTGTCCAGGTGTACACCTAGATATTTGTAGGTTGGCACCACCTTGAATGTTAACTAGCTGATGATCAGAGCCTGGATCTTCAGGAGTCTCCTATCAGTTCCTTTGTCTTTGAGGAGTTCAGTAGGAGGCAGTTTTTGTGACTCCAGTCCTTGAAGGCTTTAGTCAGATCCCTGTATTCAGATTCCTGTCCATTCAGGACACACGCCACAATCTCAGTATCATCTGAGTGTTTCTGGATGTGTCAGGACTCAGTGTGAACAGGAATGACACAGTTCCCCAACCTGACAAACTGTGGCCTTTCTGTGAGATGATCTGTGACCCAGGAGACAAAGGAGAGGTCCACTCCTATCTCTTTGAGCTTGTCTCTGAGTATGATGGGCTGGATGGAGTTAAATGCACTTGAAAAATCAAAGTGCCAGGTTCTTCCAGATGAAAGAGGGCACGGCGGAGCATGTAGAGGACCGCATCATCCACTCCAATGTGTTCTTTTTGTGAATTTAAAACATGCACAGATGAAAAACCTGTCTCCTTTCTGTCTCCAGATCACCTACAAGGCCCTGAGCTCCCTGGACCCCAGCGCCGACCTGACCACCCAGAGGGGACGGGTCTTCAAGCTGAGGAACGAGACCCTCCACCTGTTCGTCGGCCTCTACCCGGGGACGACTTACTTCTTCACCCTCAAAGCCTCCACCAACAAAGGCTTCGGCCCGCCCGTCACCACCCGCATCAGCACCAAGATAGCCGGTAACTCTCGTCTCCAGATGTCTGTGTCTGTGTCTGCTTCTTTGTTTGTCCGTCTGGGAGAACATCTTCATTTATAACCCTCCCTGTATGTCACCCTCTGCTGTCTGAGGGAAATGTCAGAGGCTCTGCAGGAAGGAACAATCAGCTCTCCAGGAGAGGACGGTGAAATGTCCCTGTGTCTTTTTATGGAACAAGAGGACGTCTCTTCTTATTCCAGCTGCTGGTCGTCTCTGTTTTTAATTGACAGTGACTGACTCTGAATAGATAGATGGAATATTCTACATTCTTAAAAAGCCTCCTGATGCTCTTTAAATCTCCCTGCTTCTTCCCTCTCTCCTTTGTTTTGCTCCTTCAGCATCATCTTAGGAGGTCGCTACGAGCGTCCACTCTAGCATCATTCTTTTGCATGTGCACGGCTTGAAGTCGAGTTAGCAGAAATAAAAGAGCAGCATCTGTTTTCTTTTTGTAATAATGCAGTTAAGTTAGCAATAAAGAGGCGTTCAAATGCAAACACTGCAACAGATTTACAGATTAACATGGAAACAAGGAGGAAGGCACGAGGAGGATGCTACATTTGTCTTCATTAGAATCTCTCGGCTGCAGCAGTAATGCACATGCATTAAAGTTAAATAAAATAAGGGCTTATATCCACTAACAGTGCTTTTTGAGACCTTTTTTCACCTGCATGAAACCACAGCAGCGCTACACTTGTCAATGTCACCTCTCCATCAGCGACCAATGAAAATCAAGGAAGGAGCAGCACTCTTTATATGATGTGATATTTTTCCAGCCTTCTCCTTGCATGGTTTATCTCATTTAAATGTATTATGATTATTTAATCATCTCATTTGAATTCATTTAATTGACTTTTTATTATTATTTTATTTTCATGTATTCAATTTGATTTAATCTTATTGTATTATATTTTATTTGATCATTTTAATCCAGTTATTTTGTATTAATGTATATTTTTATTTATTTAGCATACATATATATATTTTTCTTGCTCAGAAATGTGAAACACTTTGTGAGTTTTGGACCCCTTAATAGATTGGAGATGCAAAACAATCACAGTTTGGTGAGGTTTGGAGAATTTGGGATTTCTATGAGCGCCAACGCACATTAAAACACTAAGAAACAAGAACAAAACATGACTTTTAGTGTGACATGATGGTATATACACATTAAAAGACTAAGAAACTACTTCAAAACAGGACTTTTAGTGTGACATGATGGTATATACACATTAAAAGACTTCAAAACTACAGCAAAACATGACTTTTAGAGTGACATGATGGTATATACACATTAAAAGACTACAAAACTACCTCAAAACAGGACTTTTAGTGTTACATGATGGTATATACACATTAAAAGACTACAAAACTACCTCAAAACAGGACTTTTAGTGTTACATGATGGTATATACACATTAAAACACTAAGAAACTACCTCAAAACAGGACTTTTAGTGTTACACTATGGTATATACACATTAAAACACTAAGAAACTACCTCAAAACAGGACTTTTAGTGTTACACTATGGTATATACACATTAAAACACTAAGAAACAAGAACAAAACAGGACTTTTAGTGTGACATGATGGTATATACACATTAAAAGACTAAGAAACTACAACAAAACATGACTTTTAGTGTTACATGATGGTATATACACATTAAAACACTAAGAAACTACAACAAAACAGGACTTTTAGTGTTACATGATGGTATATACACATTAAAAGACTTCAAAACTACCTCAAAACAGGACTTTTAGTGTGACATGATGGTATATACACATTAAAAGACTACAAAACTACAACAAAACAGGACTTTTAGTGTTACATGATGGTATATACACATTAAAACACTAAGAAACTACAACAAAACATGACTTTTAGTGTTACATGATGGTATATACACATTAAAACACTAAGAAACTACAACAAAACAGGACTTTTAGTGTTACATGATGGTATATACACATTAAAAGACTTCAAAACTACCTCAAAACAGGACTTTTAGTGTGACATGATGGTATATACACATTAAAACACTAAGAAACTACAACAAAACAGGACTTTTAGTGTGACATGATGGTATATACACATTAAAAGACTACAAAACTACCTCAAAACAGGACTTTTAGTGTTACATGATGGTATATACACATTAAAAGACTACAAAACTACCTCAAAACAGGACTTTTAGTGTTACATGATGGTATATACACATTAAAAGACTACAAAACTACAACAAAACAGGACTTTTAGTGTTACATGATGGTATATACACATTAAAAGACTACAAAACTACCTCAAAACAGGACTTATAGTGTTACATGATGGTATATACACATTAAAACACTAAGAAACTACCTCAAAACATGACTTTTAGTGTGACATGATGGTATATACACATTAAAAGACTACAAAACTACCTCAAAACAGGACTTTTAGTGTTACATGATGGTATATACTCATTAAAAGACTACAAAACTACCTCAAAACAGGACTTTTAGTGTGACATGATGGTGGTATATACACATTAAAAGACTACAAAACTACCTCAAAACAGGACTTTTAGTGTGACATGATGGTATATACACATTAAAAGACTACAAAACTACTTCAAAACAGGACTTTTAGTGTTACATGATGGTATATACACATTAAAACACTAAGAAACTACAACAAAACAGGACTTTTAGTGTGACATGATGGTATATACACATTAAAAGACTACAAAACTACCTCAAAACAGGACTTTTAGTGTGACATGATGGTATATACACATTAAAAGACTACAAAACTACCTCAAAACAGGACTTATAGTGTTACATGATGGTATATACACATTAAAAGACTAAGAAACTACAACAAAACGGGACTTTTAGTGTGACATGATGGTATATACACATTAAAAGACTAAGAAACTACAACAAAACAGGACTTTTAGTGTTACATGATGGTATATACACATTACAAGACTAAGAAACTACAGCAAAACAGGACTTTTAGTGTTACATGATGGTATATACACATTACAAGACTAAGAAGCTACCTCAAAACATGACTTTTAGTGTTACAGGATGGTATATACACATTAAAACACTAAGAAACTACCTCAAAACAGGACTTTTAGTGTTACATGATGGTATATACACATTAAAAGACTAAGAAACTACAACAAAACATGACTTTTAGTGTGACATGATGGTATATACACATTAAAAGACTAAGAAACTACCTCAAAACAGGACTTTTAGTGTTACATGATGGTATATACACATTAAAAGACTACAAAACTACCTCAAAACAGGACTTTTAGTGTGACATGATGGTATATACACATTAAAAGACTAAGAAACTACAACAAAACAGGACTTTTAGTGTTACATGATGGTATATACACATTAAAAGACTACAAAACTACAACAAAACAGGACTTTTAGTGTTACATGATGGTATATACACATTAAAAGACTACAAAACTACAACAAAACATGACTTTCAGTGTTACATGATGGTATATACACATTAAAACACTAAGAAACTACCTCACAACAGGACTTTTAGTGGAATACGATGGTGTATTTTCATATCATACTTGGATCAAGGGTCTTTAACTTCCTGTGCTGATGTTAGTTTGTGATTTAAACCGGTATATGAGCAGTATTAAATCCAGACTGACCCACAGAGTCCGTGCAGACTGAGTCTAAACCTGTCATCACGTCCTCATCACTCTTTTCACCCACACTGATTTTAACACGACCTTTTCCTCCCGGCCTCCGTCCCTCCATCATCTTTTAAAACTTAACATGTTCCTCAGAGTGAAAAAAACAACAACAACACCTCCAACCTAACAGAGACGTCTCCCTCCAAATGTCACGCCAACCCCAATCTTCATTACCTCGTCCAGGGAGCCGAGGACGGACGCAGGGATTTAAATTAAACGGATGGAGAAGGATGGACGCAGGAGGAGGGGCTGGAGGCGTGTTAATAACCTAAACGCCAAACTAATCAGGACAGGAAGTGTTGATGATTCACTCAGATTGACAGTGATACTGAGACTCCAATATGAGAGCGTGACAGGTCCAGAATTAAACACCTGATTGGGATGGAAAATCTGTTGAAGCTCGTTAAAGTGAGGAGAACATCACGTCAAAACATGACGCCGTGATTTAAAAAAGCTTGACTCAACAAAAGATCAGAGACACAACAGATCTGTGTCTGTCGTCTGTCTGTAGAGACGTTCATTATGTGTCTGACTGTTTCACGTCAGAGGGAATAAATCTCTTTATTTCTCATGATTCAAAAGAATCAGACGGGTTGGATTTAGTCTCCTTCTTTATAAATGACCTGCAAGGTTTAAGGCACTAGAGTCATTCTAATACACTGTGTTCCAAATTATCATGCAAGTTGCATTTCTGTGAATATTTTAAAAACTATGTTAACGGTTGTTATTTAATTTAAATTGATGCTTTTTCTGCTGTATTTTTAAATGAATGCAGAATCTGCAGAGAGTTGGTGATAAGAGCAGAGGCTATAACTTGTGAAAATTAAAAACTAGGCACCTTTTTAAACATTCTATTGATTGAAAATAATAATATTTACTACAACTGTATTCAAACTTCAACATAAACAACAGTTTTCTTTACATTTGTGTACAAAATAAAACTGTTCAAGTCTTTGAAACACTCACTAAATCACTTTACAGTGACCTCTGACCTCTGACCTCTGACCTCTGACCCTCACTGGAAGAAGAGGAGGTTATATTAGACGTTAGGAAAACACTCTAGATTTGAAATCTTTTAAAGACTTTCACAGTTTTATTTTGTAACAAATGTAAAGAAAATTGTTGTTTTTGTTGAAGTTTGAATACAGTTGTAGTAAATATTATTATTTTCAATCAATAGAATGTTTAAAATGCTGCCTAGTTTTTAATTTTCACAAGTTATAGCCTCTGCTCTTATCACCAACTGGCATAATAATTTGGCACGCTCATTTCTTCAGATTTTGCATTTATTTAAAAATACAGCAGAAAAGCATCAAATTTAAGGACACAGTTGAAGAAATATATTCACTCTCTGACTTCTTAACAAATTTGAAAACGACTGTTAACATAGTTTTTAAAATATTCACAAAATGAAACTTGCATAATAATTTGGCACGCTCATTTCTGCAGATTCTGCATTAATTTATAAATACAGCCAGCTTACTTTGAAAAGCATCATTTTAACCACACAGTTAAAGAAATATATTCACTATCTGACTTCTTGACAAATTTGAAAACGACTGTTAACATAGTTTTTAAAATATTCACAAAAATGCAACTTGCATAATCATTTGGAACACGGTGTAAAGGCTGTTTATTACACATCTCAGCATCTGATAGAGACACAAAAACCCTTTAACATGCATGAGATCATAAGACTTATAAGAAACTCCAGTATTGTAAATGAAACACTGAAGAGAGGTGGTGCTAGCTCTGGTAGCGTTAGCCACAGTCTGCAAACCCATGTGACATTGTTTACCTGCAGGGTCTCAGCAGATGTGTGTCTAACATGAGTCTGGTCCTGCTGGAGGTTTCTGCCTGTTAAAGGAAGTTTGTCCTCTCCACTGTAACTTGCTAAATACTGAGAGGTGCAATGCTCATGATGGATTAAGGTGGGGTCAGACTGAGTCTGATCATGTCTTGGTGTTGGGTCTCTGTTCATAATTTGACATAGAGTGGTCTAGACCTCCTCTGTTTGTAAAAGCATCTTGAGATAACCTTTGTTGTGATTTGGCGCTCTACAAATAAAGATTGATTGATTGTTTGATTGACCTGCACACTCTGTGATCCTGTAATTCGCTGTGTTTAATGAATTGTGCTCAGCTTTGACTGTTTTCTGCATGTTTTGTAGTCCACTTTAGTCCAGTCAGCAAGTGGGAATTTAAATTTCTGTTTTAAGGATGAGGAAATATAAAAACATCAGTTCTGAAGAAGCCTTTCAGAGGAGAGGTGAATTTCTACCAGTCCAGTTCCCTTACAGATCAAGCTTTGAAGTAGTCATTTAAAAGGCAGTGGCTGCTGGGAAAATGAGTCTTTCAGTCTCTTTGTCCTGCAGACTGTATCTGTGAGGAAGAGAGGAAGCAACTTCTACCTGATCCAGAGTGAAACATTCCTTCTGGTGTTGTGAGGACTGAATTTTCAAAGCCTTTAGAAGACATGCAAGCAGCTGCATTCCACCCATGTTTCCTTAACTTCAGAGAGTAGTTTTTGTGCCTGAACCTAAAGATAGTTTCAGTTAAAAACCTCCCAGATTAGGAGTTATTCACCTTCAAACATTCACTCAAAGCTACCTGGAAAAATGTGCTTCAAATAAGCTACTGTGCAGCTGAATGACAATACAAAGATATTTGTCATTCCTGGTTTTGCATGTGAAATCAAATGTGCAAAGCTTTCAGTTCAATGTCTCATGAAGAGTTAAGATGCATTGAGATGTTACCGGTTGTATCATATGAATGTACATGTCCTGACTCTGGGAGCTCTATCTCTCCTCTCCTTGATTTCCCTGCAGATTTGAAAGAGTTCTTGTTTTGTTAAGGAGAACAAATTCCATAAATAGTGATCTGATCTCTTGAGCTTTAAAGTCTTCCTCTCTCCTCCCGTCAGCTCCCATGATGCCGGAGTACGAGTCCGAGGCCCCGCTGAACGAGACCGAGACCACCATCACCATCCTGCTGAAGCCGGCTCAGTCCCGTGGAGCGCCTATCAGGTAACTCCTCTACACTTCCCTCCTCTCTCTCCTTCTTCCCCTCCCTCTGTTATCCGCTCTCTCCTTCCTCTGGGGTCTCTTTAGAAGCCATTAAAGTCACTCACACATATAAGTCCAATTTGTATGCAAAGGAAGCGAGAGAAATGGGCTTCATTTTCTTTTAAGCCGTTTCACCATCAGTCACTTCAAGCTTTTAGTCTCAGCCTCACGGAGACGCAGAGGCGACATGACAGGCCCGACTGTCCCCCAGTAATCAACACGCCATCACTGGAGTCTTAGAGCTCTAATGGAAGCTCCTCTTCAGCAGAGAGGTGACAGGAAAGGAATGGACAGAAAACATGTGATGATGGACGAACATGTGACCGTATGTCAGAAGCATGATGGACTGATTATCTTTCCTCTGAGCGGTGAGGAGCGGCAGGTTGTCATCATGTCAGAGGGTCCCTCAGGTCTTTAAGTGGACCACATGTTGTAACGCTCATGCAACGGATCCAGACAAATGAAAGAGTCTACTTCTATAAAGATGTGGATTTATTTAAAGGATGCAGACAGTCAGGGAAACGCTCGGTGTCCAGTACAAAGATCTCAGGCTGGGATACAAGCTCAGATTCATACGCTGCCATGAAGTGCTTTAAGAGTCAGGAATCAAACCTTTAAATCAACCTTTAAAGAAATGAACGGCTTCTGTAAGGTGACACATTTAAACAGGATGATGCTCAGAGAAACCTTTTTGATATCTGTCAGGTAAACAGAATAAAGACATTTATTCACGTGAATAAATCCCAGATACAAACCCTCAAAAAGGAGGCATTTTGTAGTAGACACATTGACGATTCAAATTAGTTATAGGCATACCGTTCAGACTAAAATTGTGGGCGTGGCAGACGTTCAGGTGGTGGATCAAACACACACTTCTTGCCATAAACAGGAAATGGTTTTTTGGGGGCTTTAAAATGCCCGAAAGCGCGCCAAATTTGACACACTCATCAGGCCTGGTGAAAAATTTGAGTTTTTTTGGGTCTTGCAAAAAAAATCTCAAAAATGTGCTCAGCAGCGCCCCCTATAATTTTCAAAAACGCCTCCCCATAGAGGTTTTTTTGAGCTACATGCATGAAAATGAATATGCATATTCATGGCATCAGGACGCACAAAAAAGCCTCTTACACCCATATCAGAAACTCAACAGGAAGAGCGCCACCTAGCTTTGAATATGAAAAATGGCGCCTAAAAAGGGGTGCATATAGGGGTGCATATAGGGGTGCATATAGGGGTGCATATAGGGGTGCATACTGTTGAGATCTCAGCTGAGGGTTTTTCTCCATTTCAGTCCAAACCATGCACATTCTATTGTAGACACATTGACGATTCAAAATTGTTGCAGGCATTAGATTCAGACTAAAATTGTGGGCGTGGCAGACTTTCAGGTGGTGCATCAAACACACATGTCTTGCCATAAACAGGAAATGTTTTTTGGGGGGGCTTTAAAATGCCCCAAAGCGCGCCAAATTTGACACACTCATCAGGCCTGGTGAAAAAATTGAGTTTTTTTGGGTCTTGCAAAAAAATTCTCAAAAATGTGCTCAGCAGCGCCCCCTAAAATTTTCAAAAAACCCCTCCCCATAGAGTTTTTTTTTGAGCTACATGCATGAAAGTGAATATGCATATTCATGGCATCAGGACGCACAAAAAAACCTCTTACACCCATATCCTAAACTCAACAGGAAGAGCGCCACCTAGCTTTGAATATGAAAAATGGCGCCTAAAAAGGGGTGCATATAGGGGTGCATATAGGGGTGCATACTGTTGAGATCTCAGCCGAGGGTTTTTCTCCAATTCAGTTCAAACCATGCACATTCTATAGTAGACACATTGACAATTCAAAATTGTTGCAGGCATTAGATTCAGACTATAATTGTGGGCGTGGCAGACTTTCAGGTGGTGCATCAAACACACATGTCTTGCCATAAACAGGAAATGGTTTTTTGGGGGGCTTTAAAATGCCCCAAAGCGCGCCAAATTTGACACACTCATCAGGCCTGGCGAAAAATTTGAGGTTTTTTTTGGGTCTTGCAAAAAAATTCTCAAAAATGTGCTCAGCAGCGCCCCCTATAATTTTCAAAAACCCCTCCCCATAGAGTTTTTTTTTAGCTACATGCATGAAAATGAATATGCATATTCATGGCATCAGGACGCACAAAAAAGCCTCTTACACCCATATCCTAAACTCAACAGGAAGAGCGCCACCTAGCTTTGAATATGAAAAATGGCGCCTAAAAAGGGGTGCATATAGGGGTGCATATAGGGGTGCATATAGGGGTGCATATAGGGGTGCATATAGGGGTGCATACTGTTGAGATCTCAGCCGAGGGTTTTTCTCCAATTCAGTCCAAACCATGCACATTCTATAGTAGACACATTGACGATTCAAAATTGTTGCAGGCATTAGATTCAGACTATAATTGTGGGCGTGGCAGACTTTCAGGTGGTGCATCAAACACACGTCTTGCCATAAACAGGAAATGGTTTTTTGGGGGGCTTTAAAATGCCCCAAAGCGCGCCAAATTTGACACACTCATCAGGCCTGGCGAAAAATTTGAGGTTTTTTTGGGTCTTGCAAAAAAATTCTCAAAAATGTGCTCAGCAGCGCCCCCTATAATTTTCAAAAACCCCTCCCCATAGAGTTTTTTTTGAGCTACATGCATGAAAGTGAATATGCATATTCATGGCATCAGGACGCACAAAAAAGCCTCTTACACCCATATCCTAAACTCAACAGGAAGAGCGCCACCTAGCTTTGAATATGAAAAATGGCGCCTAAAAAGGGGTGCATATAGGGGTGCATATAGGGGTGCATATAGGGGTGCATATAGGGGTGCATATAGGGGTGCATACTGTTGAGATCTCAGCCGAGGGTTTTTCTCCATTTCAGTCCAAACCATGCACATTCTATAGCAGACACATTGACGATTCAAAATTGTTGCAGGCATTAGATTCAGACTAAAATTGTTGGCGTGGCAGACTTTCAGGTGGTGCATCAAACACACATGTCTTGCCATAAACAGGAAATGGTTTTTTAGGGGGCTTTAAAATGCCCCAAAGCGCGCCAAATTTGACACACTCATCAGGCCTGGCGAAAAATTTGAGGTTTTTTTGGGTCTTGCAAAAAAATTCTCAAAAATGTGCTCAGCAGCGCCCCCTATAATTTTCAAAAAAACCCTCCCAATAGAGGTTTTTTTGAGCTACATGCATGAAAATGAATATGCATATTCATGGCATCAGGACGCACAAAAAAGCCTCTTACACCCATATCTGAAACTCAACAGGAAGAGCGCCACCTAGCTTTGAATATGAAAAATGGCGCCTAAAAAGGGGTGCATTTCGGGGTGCATACTGTTGAGATCTCAGCCGAGGGTTTTTCTCCAATTCAGTCCAAACCATGCACATTCTATAGTAGACACATTGACGATTCAAAATTGTTACAGGCATTAGATTCAGACTAAAATTGTGGGCGTGGCAGACTTTCAGGCGGTGCATCAAACACACGTCTCCCATAAACAGGAAGTTGAAGGCGTTGGCGGCAGGTGTGCAAGGGCCTGTTCATCGCTGCTTGTGGCTTTAACCTTAACTTGCTCCCCTCGTATTAATGCGATTTTATTCATTTAAAAAAATACTGGAAGCTCCAGTCTCCGCTCTGTGACCCAGTCACAAAACTTAGTAAAACGTGTTCTAGGTCCTCTGCTCCTGCAGCCTGGAACCTGCTGCAGCAGAGCCCGGGTCTGAGTGAGCCGGTCTCTTTGAATGTTTTTAAAAGCAGACTGAAGGCGTTGGAGGAAGATGCATCAGCTTGTAGAAGCTTTGACTGATGACTTCTGTTCTGAAAGTCATGATATGTTGTCATCTTTTAGAAGTCTGTGTTGTTTGTCTGTAACTTTGTTGGAGCGTCATGCTGCAGATCTCAACCAGGTCACACTTTAAAAGAGATTCTTAACCTCAGTGTGGGTTTCCTGCTTAAATAAAGGAAATACATCTTTCCCCCCTGTTTATCAATCAATCAATCAATCAATCTTTATTTGTATAGCGCCAAATCACAACAAACGTTATCTCAAGACTCTTTTACAAACAGAGCAGGTCTAGACCACTCTATGTCAAATTATGAACAGAGACCCAACACCAAGACAGGATCAGACTCAGTCTGACCCCACCTTAATCCATCATGAGCATTACACCTCACAGTATTTAGCTAGTTACAGCGGAGAGGACAAACTTCCTTTAACAGGCAGAAACCTCCAGCAGGACCAGACTCATGTTAGACAGCCATCATGCCTCGACTGAGTTGGGTCTGGAAAGACAGATAGAGGGGAGTAAGAGAGAGAGGTGATAGTGATGAGACGAGTAGTAGAAGCTGTTGCCGCTGGAGTCAAGATCGTCCGCAGCAGGAGGACGTCTACGAGACAAGGGAGCTCAAGGACTCCAGAAAGGTCTATGGTTAGTAACTTTAATGGGACAGGAAGAGTTAAAGTAAGTGATGAGGGGGTTGGGGGGAAGAGGGTGAGCTAGGATCCCAGTGTGTCAGTGTGCCAGTTCCCCCGGCAGTCTAGGCCTATAGCAGCATGACAAAAGCTGGTCCAAGCCTGATCCAGCTCTAACTATAAGCTTTATCAAAAAGGAAAGTTTGAAGCCTACTCTTAAAAGTAGAGAGGGTGTCTGCCTCCTGGACCCTGACTGGTAGATGATTCCAAAGGAGAGGGGCCTGATAACTGAAGGTTCTACCTCCCATACTACTTTTAGAGATTTTAGGTACAACTAGCAAGCCTGCATGTTGGGAGCGTAGAGTTCTAGAGGGGTAATAGGGCACTATGAGGTCTTTACAGATTGCTCTTATAAAGCCTTGTAATACATTTATTGGAAAA
Organism: Notolabrus celidotus; assembly: GCF_009762535.1. Classification (NCBI taxonomy): domain Eukaryota; kingdom Metazoa; phylum Chordata; class Actinopteri; order Labriformes; family Labridae; genus Notolabrus; species Notolabrus celidotus. The sequence goes on from NW_023260112.1 coordinate 14,366, forward strand.
CCATTTCTGATATTCTCTGGACTCTACACTTAAACATATGAATGACCTACATCCTGCATGAAGCTCTTTGACATCCTTGCAGCATTTTGTTAAAAACAACGTGCAGCTTTTGCAGACTTTGCAGCCATCAAATGCATTTTTGAGCTTCTACCTGAATCAGTGTATTGATCATGCAAACCCCACGAAGTTAACCTCCAGGTGAAAACATGAAGGTGTTAGAAACGATGTAAAAACAAAACCCAAGTTTCCTAGTTTCAGTCTCTCTCTCTCTGCTTTTCTTCCAAAGTGGACACAGCTAATTCCTCCTTTTTTCAGCCGGCGTGTTTTTTAATTAAAAGTTCCCTTTGAACATGTGATCTCATCCATTTAATTGGTGTAGGGGAGAACATTATTCTGCGGTCGCCTTCAGGGAAATACAGCGTCGACGTGAGTGCATGGAGAATATATATCACTTCAATTTGGACTCTGGGAAATGGATTTGTGGAAAGTGAGCGTGGGTCAGTGCCTTAGTGTTAATTTTTGTAAATCCTGCACCATATCTTAGAATTGATCACCCACATGTGGAAATCCATCTCATGTGAACCGGGCTGCACTCCAATCACTATGACTTCCTGTGTTGATCCTCCTGGATCAGCCCCCTGTGTGTGTTTTGTGTGAGTCTTACATGTTTTAAGTGGCAGCAGATGTACGCGGGGGAGCAGGAGAAGAGGCATAAAAAGGCATCTGTTGGTTGGATGTTTTCACGGGACTCGAGCTGTTTGGGTTTTTATTTACTCCAAAAAGATCAGAGCATCGCAAGTTTAGGAGCTTAGATGAGGATGTTTACTAAAACGTCTGAGCTAAGAGGAGCAGCTGTTCAGACTGAGACACTTAACATTTACATTCATGCATACACATGTTGGTGCAGGAAGACAGAGACGCAGAGAGGCAGCTGGAAGAGCAGATCAACAGATTCACTCACGTAAACATGGAAATAAAGAATGCATCAGTCTGCATACATGTTATTATAAAACACATGTACTCAAAAACACATGTACTCAAAAACACATGTACTCAATAACACATGTACTCAAAAACACATGTACTCAAAAACACATGTACTCAAAAACACATGTTCTCAAAAACACATGTACTCAAAAACACATGAACTCAAAAACACATGTACTCAAAAACACATGAACTCAAAAACACATGTACTCAAAAACACATGTTCTCAAAAACACATGAACTCAAAAACACATGTACTCAAAAACACATGTACTCAAAAACACATGTACTCAAAAACACATGTACTCAAAAACACATGAACTCAAAAACACATGTACTCAAAAACACATGTTCTCAAAAACACATGTACTCAAAAACACATGTTCTCAAAAACACATGAACTCAAAAACACATGTACTCAAAAACACATGTACTCAAAAACACATGACATATAATCAGAATCAGAATTTACTTCAGAATCAGAATCAGAAATTGGGTCATTACAGAGCTCTTATAAACAGTATGTAAGAAAGTTAGATTTTAATAGAAGAAGAAATAAAATAAGATATAAGTAAAAATAGAATAAAATAGAATAAAGATTAATTAAATAAGAATAAAATAAAGATCAAACAAAGATTAAATAAAATAGATTAAAATAAAATAAAGATTAAATAAAAATAGAAAACAATAAAATAAAATAAAATAGTTTAAAATAAAATAAATATTAAATAAAATAGAAAACAATAAAATGAAATAAAATAGATTAAAATAAAATAAAGATTAAATAAAAATAGAAAACAATAAAATAAAGATGAAAGGAAATAGAATAAAATAAAATAATACTAATAAAGTTTACAGAAGCGCAGAATAGTTAGAGTCAGCTATGTCCAGAAGAGCTGGGAATGAGGGTTATAAGACATACTAAATATTATTTTTTGGGGAACTTTTTTCTTTTACTCCACTACATTCAGAAGACAGTTATTGTACTATTTACTCCTCTACATTTCTATCAGTGCTCTAGTTACTCTCTACTTTATCTTTAAAGTCAGTTCATGAACTTCCTTCTCTTCTCTGAAGTCTGACCCTCAGACAGTAAACTGTGTTTGTGTAGTCCTGTTTGTCTCAGTGGTTTAGTCGTACCTGTGTATCGTCTGAGCAAACACAATTCTCCACCTGAGCTCCCATGGTCATATCTTCAGCCCGTGTTAGAGGTTTGTGAAATAAAGAATGATACGTATGGTTTGAAATGTTCTCCCTGTTTCTGCCCAAACAAACAAACATTCACAGTCCAACCTGAGAGAGCGTGTTGAGCTAGACAGCTACTAAGCTGTCTGAGCTTGGAGTAACTTAGTGTCTGTTTTTATTCCATGGTATAGTTTTTAGAGATTCCAAGTCATGGTTTCTAGATAGACATGATGTACTCCTATTCTTGACTGCACTTATGGATTGTGAAAATACAACATTTAGAGATTTCTTATGAACCTCTGTGGCAGAAACACGGTGGCGCACACAGAGAAGGAGATATTGGTGGACATGCTTCTTGTTTCCTCTTACTGTAAATCCAATCTTCAAACAGACCCTGAAGAAATAAGAATTCACAAAAGTGTCGTTTCTATTATGACATTACATTTCCCAAGCTGACCTTGGAGAGTCTGAAACGTCCAATCTTTCTCTTTTAAACGAAGGCACAGAAACACTCGTGCTCAAAGGGACTCACTGGTGAGCACTCAAAGGATCACCTGTAAGTCCAAACACATTAGAGAACACACACTCCCCGTTCCCCCGTTCACTCCTCGACCTCGGCCTCCGAGAGCCCCGAGTTTGAAATGGATATTTGAGGAGAAAGACAGGAAGAGAAAAGAGACACACGGAGAGAGAGAGAGAGAAAGACTCATCTTTGGTCATCAGCAATTATCTTTTATAAAAGCTTCCAAACGGGAGCGGGGATAATTGGCGGCGGCCCCCTTCACAGAAACATACATTTCCCTAATTGCGTATAATTGTGAAGTGAGTTCTTGGCGAGGAGGACGGAGGTAATTGCGGCGGGGCGCTGCGTTTGTCCTGACCGCTGAAGGAGCCCTCAGCCATTCATGAAGCCTCTCACAGAGACGAATGGAAACACACACATGGGAGAGCCTGCACACACACACACACACACACACACACACACAAACACAGAGACAAGACAGCATGACGTTCATGAACACACCTGTTAGAAGACACAGACGCTGGAGGACGTCCCTGAACACACACACTCTTATAACTCATACACACACACGTTCTGATTTCATACTTAGCTCCTGACTCAGCACAGGAACTCATCCTCCTGCCGCTCTGTCAGGAAGTTAACTGGGTTTTTCCTCCAAAGTAGATCCACCATTTATGAAAAAGTGACCCTCGGAGCTCGTTCCACTCGTTTTAAAGGTTGTTGGCAATTTTGCGAGGATTCTTTCAGCGCTCTTCTGCTAATGCTTTAATTGGCAAAATGGATATGAAGCACTCTGGAAATTAAAGCTTTTAATAGCAGGTGATTCATAGAGATTGAGTAATGGAGATAAGTATAACAGTCAGGAACCAATCACAGCTTGAATTAGTGTTTCGTGTAATCTATGAAAACAGACTGAGGAGATCTCTGTGTTCAAAAAGAACAGCGAGCTAATGAAAAGTTTCTGCAGATGTTAAGCTTCCAGAAGTTTGGAGATGTCTTCGTTGCATGGCATTTAAGAACTGTAGGTGTAACAGATTTCTGTGGATATGAAGCACTTTGAAGGCAGTCACAGAAAGGAAACCTCACGCTGTCATGCTATTAATTTAGTTTGGTTACAGATGATATGAGTTTGCTTAAGGTGCATTTCCACCAAGAGTCCCGGGGTCTTTTAGCCCCCAGAACTACTGTCCCCTGAACTAAAAGGTTCCTGGTCCCCCATTGTTGTCTGTGTTTCGACCACGGGCTGAAGTCCCGGGTAGATTGTGTAAATCAGGCCAGTGACGTATGGAGAAAAAAAAAGTAAATGCACTACACCACCAGACCAGTAGAGGGCAGTAACACAAAGAGGAATGCCACTCATCACAGATGACACCATAGAAGCAGACGGACAGGCAGGTATCATTCTGAGCAACACAACAGTTAGCCTGTTAGCATGAAGAGACTCAGCTGGTCTGTTTTAGATGGTGCTATATTTCATCACAGATGGAAAAAACTATGACTGGGAATGGTTTTTGAAAATGATTGACAAAAAAAAATTTGAACAAGAAAAAAATTGAAAAAAAAAATTTTGAAAAAAAAAAATTTTGAAAAAAAAAAATTTGAAAAAAGAAATTTTGAAAAAAAAAATTTGAAAAAAGAAATTTTGAAAAAAGAAAATTTGAAAAAAGAAATTTTTGAAAAAAGAAATTTTGAAAAAAAAAATTTGAAAAAAATTTTTTTGAAAAAAAATAAAAATAATTTGAACAAAAAATAACATTTGAAAAAAAAAAATTGACAAAAAAAAATTGACAAAAAAAAATTGACAAAACAGTTGACCTGGAGCCTGTCGAAAAAAATTATTTTCCTCAAATTTGAAATTGTGCTCCAAAAGCAGAAAAACATGAAAAAAAGTGAAAATTTTGTGCCTGCGGTTAAAAACATTGAATCAAACACATGAAACACATGAATCAACACCAGTAGAGGACAGTAAAACAAAGAGGAACACCATTCATCACAGATGACACCATAGAAGCAGACGGACAGGCAGGTATCATTCTGAGCAACACAACAGTTAGCCTGTTAGCATGAAGAGACTCAGCTGGTCTGTTTTAGATGGTGCTATATTTCATCACAGATGGATTCACTGAATCAACACGTGAGAGGAGATAAGCACGAGTAGCAAAGACGTTTCAACACGGCTTTAAAATCCTTTTGAACTCAAAAAGCCGTGATCGCAGAGATCGCCCGGTGTTTTGGTTTAAACGGCGACCCTGTTAACTGGAGACTCTCAGCCGGATGCATCCCTCATAAACGTCTTTAGACCATCATTAAATATCTGATGAGGATATTTTGAAATCTTAATAAAAACTAAACTAGTTTGCATTCCCAGGAACTCCCTCTGTGTTTCAACAGCTGTGTAAACTCCACAAACACTGACACGTTCAGCTGAAGGTCTCCAGTTTACAGGGTCACTTTTAAAACCGGAACACCGGGAGGAGAGACGCATTCACGGTGGGCTGAGAGAAGACTACTGTTACAAGCTGCTAAATCAAGAGAATCACAGCTTCTTCTTTTGAAAAGTACACACACATACAAAAAAGATAGAACAAATAAAAACTAATGAAAGAAAGAGAAATCAAGAGAATCACAGATGTGTGTGATGTTATTGTGGACGGAGGGAGGAATAAAAACACTGAGGTTAATCTACCAATCAGACACGTTCAGCATTGCAGGCCCCGCCCCCTGAAAGTCCTGGGACCTTTGAAAAGTACTACCCCTACTTTTAGGGGGGAGATTATCTAGCGGTAAAGTTCCTCTGGTTGAAAAATGCCCCTTTTCATGTGCTGTTGAACTCACCTAACGTCCTCCCTGTTTGTGTTTCAGCTCCTACCAGCTCGTAGTGAAAGAGGAGCGGAAGTCAAAGACCCGCCGCGCCGCCTCCGAAGCCCCCGAGTGTTTCCCCGCCCCCGTCAGCTTCAGAAACGCCTCCATCCTGGACTCGTCTTACTACATCGCCGCCGAGCTGCCCCCGTCCAGCCTCACTGTGGTCCAGCCCTTCACGGTGGGAGACAACAAGAGCTACGGCGGCTTCTGGAACCCTCCTCTGTCTCCGGCCAAGAGCTACGTCATCTACTACCAGGCTATGAGCAGAGCCAACGGGGTGAGTGCAAACAGTCTGAAGACACCTCAGGCAGCTCATGCATTCACACACACAGTTTACATTCTCACCTTTTCACGGACACACGTGGATCAGGTGAGATCAGGGCTGCAGACTGAGTCCTGTAAGAGTGGTGTGAATCCCCCTCTGAGGCCTCAGGTGGAGGGGTGTGTAATGTCAGCTGTTAGAGTGTGTGTGTGTGAGCTTCCTCTGATTGCCCTGTGATTATACTGTCTGCAAATATGACAACACACACTCACACTCACACACACACACACACACACACCGCCCCGCTCCTCATAACTCATTCACAATTTGAACTTAGCTTTTGAATTTCCATAATACTCTGAACCCTGCGAGGGTTGTTTTAATTTTCCACTGCTGTAACCAGGGTAACTCAGTTTTGGCGAGCAGGGCCGGGCCGGCTGGCTGATGCAGTGA
>NW_023260112.1:21137-45685 GCF_009762535.1 Notolabrus celidotus
TGTGACCCAGTCACAAAACTTGTTTTTGCTTTTGGTCTTGAAATTAGTAAAACGAGTTCTAGGTCCTCTGCTCCTGCAGCCTGGAACCTGCTGCAGCAGAGCCCGGGTCTGAGTGAGCCGGTCTCTTTGAATGTTTTTAAAAGCAGACTGAAGGCGTTGGAGGAAGATGCATCAGCTTGTAGAAGCTTTGACTGATGATTTTTATTCTGAAAGTCATGATATGTTGTCATCTTTTAGAAGTCTGTGTTGTTTGTCTGTAACTTTGTTGGAGCGTCATGCTGCAGATCTCAACCAGGTCACACTTTAAAAGAGATTCTTAACCTCAGTGTGGTTTCCTGCTTAAATAAAGGAAATAAATCTTTCCCCCCTGTTTATCAATCAATCAATCAATCAATCTTTATTTGTATAGCGCCAAATCACAACAAACGTTATCTCAAGACTCTTTTACAAACAGAGCAGGTCTAGACCACTCTATGTCAAATTATGAACAGAGACCCAACACCAAGACAGGATCAGACTCAGTCTGACCCCACCTTAATCCACCATGAGCATTGCACATCGCAGTATTTAGCTAGTTACAGTGGTGAGGACAAACTTCCTTTAACAGGCAGAAACCTCCAGCAGGACCAGACTCATGTTAGACACACATCATGCCTCGACTGAGTTGGGTCTAGAAAGACAGATAGAGGGGAGTAAGAGAGAGAGGTGATAGTGATGAGACGAGTCGTAGAAGCTTTTGCTGCTGGAGTCCAGCACGTCCGCAGCAGGAGGACGTCTACGGCAGCTCAGAGGAATCTACGAGACAAGGGAGCTCAGGGACTCCAGAAAGGTCTATGGTTAGTAACTTTAATGGGACAGGAAGAGTTAAAGTAAGTGATGAAGGGGTTGGGGGGAAGGGGGTGAGCTAGGATCCCAGTGTGTCAGTGTGCCAGTTCCCCCGGCAGTCTAAGCCTATAGCAGCATAACTAAGACCTGGTCCAAGCCTGATCCAGCTCTAACTATAAGCTTTATCAAAAAGGAAAGTTTGAAGCCTACTCTTAAAAGTAGAGAGGGTGCCTGCCTCCCGGACCCTGACTGGTAGATGATTCCAAAGGAGAGGGGCCTGATAACTGAAGGTTCTACCTCCCATACTACTTTTAGAGATTTTAGGTACAACTAGCAAGCCTGCATGTTGGGAGCGTAGAGTTCTAGAGGGGTAACAGGGCACTATGAGGTCTTTACAGATTGCTCTTATAAAGCCTTGTAATACATTTATTGGAAAACCATTTCTGATGTTCTCTGCACTCTACACTTAAACATATGAATGACCTACATCCTGCATGAAGCTCTTTGACATCCTTGCAGCATTTTGTTAAAAACAACGTGCAGCTTTTGCAGACTTTGCAGCCATCAGATGCATTTTTGAGCTTCTACCTGAATCAGTGTATTGATCATGCAAACCCCAAGAAGTTAACCTCCAGGTGAAAACATGAAGGTGTTGGAAATGATGTAAAAACAAAACCCAAGTTTCCTAGTTTCAGTCTCTCTGCTTTTCCTCCAAAGTGGACACAGCTAATTCCTCCTTTTTTCAGCCGGCGTGTTTTTTAATTAAAAGTTCCCTTTGAACATGTGATCTCATCCATTTAATTGGTGTAGGGGAGAACATTATTCTGCGGTCGCCTTCAGGGAAATACAGCGTCGACATGAGTGCATGGAGAATATATATCACTTCAATTTGGACTCTGGGAAATGGATTTGTGGAAAGTGAGCGTGGGTCAGTGCCTTAGTGTTAATTTTTGTAAATCCTGCACCATATCTTAGAATTGATCACCCACGTGTGGAAATCCATCTCATGTGAACCGGGCTGCACTCCAATCACTATGACTTCCTGTGTTGATCCTCCTGGATCAGCCCCCTGTGTGTGTTTTGTGTGAGTCTTACATGTTTTAAGTGGCAGCAGATGAACGCGGGGGAGCAGGAGAAGAGGCATAAAAAGGCATCTGTTGGTTGGATGTTTTCACGGGACTCGAGCTGTTTGGGTTTTTATTTACTCCAAAAAGATCAGAGCATCGCAAGTTTAGGAGCTTAGATGAGGATGTTTACTAAAACGTCTGAGCTAAGAGGAGCAGCTGTTCAGACTGAGACACTTAACATTTACATTCATGCATACACATGTTGGTGCAGGAAGACAGAGACGCAGAGAGGCAGCTGGAAGAGCAGATCAACAGATTCACTCATGGAAACATGGAAATAAAGAATGCATCAGTCTGCATACATGTTATTATAAAACACATGTACTCAAAAACACATGTACTCAAAAACACATGTACTCAAAATCACATGTACTCAAAAACACATGTACTCAAAAACACATGTACTCAAAAACACATGTACTCAAAAACACATGTACTCAAAAACACATTATCACAAAAACACGTACTCAAAAACACATGTACTCAAAAACACATGTACTCAAAAACACATGTTAACAAAAACACATGTACTCAAAAACACATGTACTCAAAAACACATGTACTCAAAAACACATGTTCTCAAAAACACATGTTCTCAAAAACACATGTTCTCAAAAACACATGTACTCAAAAACACATGTTCTCAAAAACACATGTTCTCAAAAACACATGTACTCAAAAACACATGTACTCAAAAACACATGTTCTCAAAAACACATGTTCACAAAAACACATGACATATAATCAGAATCAGAATTTACTTCAGAATCAGAATCAGAAATTGGGTCATTACAGAGCTCTTATAAACAGTATGTAAGAAAGTGAGATACTAATAGAAGAAGGAATAAAATAAGATATAAGTAAAAATAGAATAAAATAGAATAAAGATTAATTAAATAAGAATAAAATAAAGATCAAATAAAGATTAAATAAAATAGAATAAAATAAAGATTAAATAAAGATTAAATAAAATAGAATAAAATAGAATAAAATAGAATAAAACTAAATAAATATTAAATAAAAATAGAAAACAACAAAATAAAATAAAGATTAAATAAAATAGAATAAAGATTAATTAAATAAGAATAAAATAAAGATCAAATAAAGATTAAATAAAATAGATTAAAATAAAATAAAGATTAAATAAAAATAGAAAACAATAAAATAAAATAAAATGGATTTAAACTAAATAAATATTAAATAAAAATAGAAAACAATAAAAATAAAATAAAGATCAAATAAAATAGAATAAAATAAAATAATACTAATAAAGTTTACAGAAGCGCAGAATAGTTAGAGTCAGCTATGTCCAGAAGAGCTGGGAATGAGGGTTATAAGAGGTACTAAATCTTATTTTTTGGGGAACTTTTTACTTTTACTCCACTACATTCAGAAGACAGTCATTGTACTATTTACTCCTCTACATTTCTATCAGTGCTCTAGTTACTCTCTACTTTATCTTTAAAGTCAGTTCATGAACTTCCTTCTCTTCTCTGAAGTCTGACCCTCAGACAGTAAACTGTGTTTGTGTAGTCCTGTTTGTCTCAGTGGTTTAGTCGTACCTGTGTATCGTCTCCATGGTTAAACGTGGAGCAAACACAATTCTCCACCTGAGCTCCCGTGGTCATATCTTCAGCCCGTGTTAGAGGTTTGTGAAATGAAGAATGATACGTATGGTTTGAAATGTTCTCCCTGTATCTGCCCAAACAAACATTCACAGTCCAACCTGAGAGAGCGTGTTGAGCTAGACAGCTACTAAGCTGTCTGAGCTTGGAGTAACTTAGTGTCTGTTTTTATTCCAGGGTATAGTTCTTAGAGATTCCAAGTCATGGTTTCTAGATAGACATGATGTGCTCCTATTCTTGACTGCACTTATGGATTGTGAAAATACAACATTTAGAGATTTCTTATGAACCTCTGTGGTAGAAACACGGTGGCGCACACAGAGAAGAAGATATTGGTGGACATGCTTCTTGTTTCCTCTTACTGTAAATCCAAAAGTCCAAATCTTCAAACAGACCCTGAAGAAATAAGAATTCACAAAAGTGTCGTCTCTATTATGACATTACATTTCCCAAGCTGACCTTGGAGAGTCTGAAACGTCCAATCTTTCTCTTTTAAACGAAGGCACAGAAACACTCGTGCTCAAAGAGACTCACTGGTGAGCACTCAAAGGATCACCTGTAAGTCCAAACACATTAGAGAACACACACTCCCCGTTCCCCCGTTCACTCCTCGACCTCGGCCTCCGAGAGCCCCGAGTTTGAAATGGATATTTGAGGAGAAAGACAGGAAGAGAAAAGAGACACACGGAGAGAGAGAGAGAGAAAGACTCATCTTTGGTCATCAGCAATTATCTTTTATAAAAGCTTCCAAACGGGAGCGGGGATAATTGGCGGCGGCCCCCTTCACAGAAACATACATTTCCCTAATTGCGTATAATTGTGAAGTGAGTTCTTGGCGAGGAGGACGGAGGTAATTGCGGCGGGGCGCTGCGTTTGTCCTGACCGCTGAAGGAGCCCTCAGCCATTCATGAAGCCTCTCACAGAGACGAATGGAAACACACACATGGGAGAGCCTGCACACACACACACACACACACACACACACAAACACAGACACAAGACAGCATGACGTTCATGAACACACCTGTTAGAAGACACAGACGCTGGAGGACGTCCCTGAACACACACACTCTTATAACTCACACACACACGTTCTGATTTCACACTTAGCTCCTGACTCAGCACAGGAACTCATCCTCCTGCCGCTCTGTCAGGAAGTTAACTGGGTTTTTCCTCCAAAGTAGATCCACCATTTATGAAAAAGTGACCCTCGGAGCTCGTTCCACTCGTTTTAAAGGTTGTTGGCAATTTTGCGAGGATTCTTTCAGCGCTCTTCTGCTAATGCTTTAATTGGCAAAATGGATATGAAGCACTCTGGAAATTAAAGCTTTTAATAGCAGGTGATTCATAGAGATTGAGTAATGGAGATAAGTATAACAGTCAGGAACCAATCACAGCTTGAATTAGTGTTTCGTGTAATCTATGAAAACAGACTGAGGAGATCTCTGTGTTCAAAAAGAACAGCTAGCTAATGAAAAGTTTCTGCAGATGTTAAGCTTCCAGAAGTTTAGAGATGTCTTCGTTGCATGGCATTTAAGAACTGTAGGTGTAACAGATTTCTGTGGATATGAAGCACTTTGAAGACAGTCACAGAAACGAAACCTCACGCTGTCATGCTATTAATTTAGTTTGGTTACAGATGATATGAGTTTGCTTAAGGTGCATTTCCACCAAGAGTCCCGGGGTCTTTTAGCTCCCTGAACTACTTCCCCCTGAACTAAAAGGTTCCTGGTCCCCCATTGTTGTCTGTGTTTCGACCGCGGGCTGAAGTCCCGGGTAGATTGTGTAAATCAGGCCAGTGATGTATGGAGGAAAAAAAGTAAATGTACTACACCACCAGACCAGTAGAGGGCAGTAACACAAAGAGGAATGCCATTCATCACAGATGACACCATAGAAGCAGACGGACAGGCAGGTATCATTCTGAGCAACACAACAGTTAGCCTGTTAGCATGAAGAGGCTCAGCTGGTCTGTTTTAGATGATGCTATATTTCATCACAGATGGAAAAAACAATGACTGGGAATGGTTTTTGAAAATGATTGACAAAAAAAAATTTGAACAAGAAAAAAATTTAAAAAAAAAATTAAAAAAAAGAAATTTTGAAAAAAGAAATTTTTGAAAAAAGAAATTTTGAAAAAAAAAAAATTGAAAAAAGAAATTTTGAAAAAAAATAAAAATAATTTGAACAAGAAATAACATTTGAAACAAAAAATTGACAAAAAAAAATTGACAAAACGTTGACCTGGAGCCTGTCGAAAAAAATAATTTTCCACATATTTGAAAAATTGTGCTCCAAAAGCAGAAAAACATGAAAAAAAGTGAAAATGTTGTGCCTGCGGTTAAAAACATTGAATCAAACACATGAAACACATGAATCAACACCAGTAGAGGGCAGTAAAACAAAGAGGAATGCCATTCATCACAGATGACACCATAGAAGCAGACGGACAGGCAGGGATCATTATGAGCAACACAACAGTTAGCCTGTTAGCATGAAGAGACTCAGCTGGTCTGTTTTAGGTGGTGCTATATTTCATCACAGATGGATTCACTGAATCAACACGTGAGAGGAGATAAGCGCGAGTAGCAAAGACGTTTCAACACGGCTTTAAAATCCTTTTGAAAAAAAAATTGAAAAAAAAAAATTTGAAAAAAGAAATTTGAAAAAAAAATAAAAAAAATTTACAAAAAAAAAAAAAAAAAAAATTGAACAAAAACATTTTGAATTTTTTTTTTCTAATAAAAACACTGAAATTTTTTTTGGACAAAACAAATTTGACAAAAAAATTTAGAAAAAAAAAAAAAAATGACAAAAAAGTTGACCCGGAGCATGTCAAAAAAAATGTGATCGACCGGTGTTTTGGTTTAAACGGCGACCCTGTTAACTGGAGACTCTCAGCCGGATGCATCCCTCATAAACGTCTTTAGACCATCATTAAATATCTGATGAGGATATTTTGAAATCTTAATAAAAACTAAACTAGTTTGCATTCCCAGGAACTCCCTCTGTGTTTCAACAGCTGTGTAAACTCCACAAACACTGACACGTTCAGCTGAAGGGCTCCAGTTTACAGGGTCGCTTTTAAAACCGGAACACCGGGAGGAGAGACGCATTCACGGTGGGCTGAGAGAAGACTACTGTTACAAGCTGCTAAATCAAGAGAATCACAGCTTCTTCTTTTGAAAAGTACACACACATACAAAACAGATAGAACAAATCAAAACTAATGAAAGAAAGAGAAATCAAGAGAATCACAGATGGAAAAAAAAAACAAGTGAATGTTTTTTGGAAAAATTTGACAAAAAAAAAAATTGAAAAAAAATATTTTTGACAAGAAAATTTGAAAAAAAAAAAAAGTTGACCAAAAAATTTTGAAAAAAAAAAAGGTGAAAAAAAAATTGACAAAAAATAATTTTTGAAAAAAAATTGAATTTTTTTTTTTTTTAATTTTTTTTTGGCAAAAACAAAATGAAAACAAAAAATTGGCAAAAAAGCTGACCCGGAGAATCACAGCTTTGAAAAGTACACACACATACAAAAAAGATAGAACAAATAAAAACTAATGAAAGAAAGAGAAATCAAGAGAATCACAGATGTGTGTGATGTTATTGTGGACGGAGGGAGGAATAAACACACTGAGGTTAATCTACCAATCAGACAGGTTCAGCATTGCAGGCCCCGCCCCCTGAAAGTCCTGGGACCTTTGAAAAGTACTACCCCTACTTTTAGGGGGGAGATTATCTAGCAGTAAAGTTCCTCTGGTTGAAAAATGCCCTTTTTGATGTGCTGTTGAACTCACCTAACATCCTCCCTGTTTGTGTTTCAGCTCCTACCAGCTCGTAGTGAAAGAGGAGCGGAAGTCAAAGACCCGCCGCGCCGCCTCCGAAGCCCCCGAGTGTTTCCCCGCCCCCGTCAGCTTCAGAAACGCCTCCATCCTGGACTCGTCTTACTACATCGCCGCCGAGCTGCCCCCGTCCAGCCTCACTGTGGTCCAGCCCTTCACGGTGGGAGACAACAAGAGCTACGGCGGCTTCTGGAACCCTCCTCTGTCTCCGGCCAAGAGCTACGTCATCTACTACCAGGCTATGAGCAGAGCCAACGGGGTGAGTGCAAACAGTCTGAAGACACCTCGGGCAGCTCATGCATTCACACACACAGTTTACATTCTCACCTTTTCACGGACGCACGTGGATCAGGTGAGATCCGGGCTGCAGACTGAGTCCTGTAAGAGTGGTGTGAATCCCCCTCTGAGGCCTCAGGTGGAGGGGTGTGTAATGTCAGCTGTTAGAGTGTGTGTGTGAGCTTCCTCTGATTGCCCAGTGATTATACTGTCTGCAAATATGACAACACACACACACACACCGCCCCGCTCCTCATAACTCATTCACAATTTGAACTTAGCTTTTGCATTTCCATAATACTCTGAACCCTGCGAGGGTTGTTTTAATTTTCCACTGCTGTAACCAGGGTAACTCAGTTTTGGCGAGCAGGGCCGGGCCGGCTGGCTGATGCAGTGATGTAATATCCTCCTCCAGAAGGCAGATTTCCCACAATGCACTCACACGGATAGAGACGGAGCAGGAGTGGGTGTGAATGAGGGGGACTCTTGCATGATTGACTGACCATGCGTGTGCATGTGTGTGTGTGTGTGTGTGCTCTCGCTCGTCCTCGCCAGCTGTGTGCACGCCGGTGTGTTGTGTACGTGCAGAACCTAAATCCAGTCACGTAAGAATCCCTCCTTTGATTGGATCTGAGTCAATCCAATCAGTGGGGGGTTTGTTTGGGTCATGGATTTGGGGCATTGTGGGGGTTTTCGTGGCAGAAATTGAACAGGAAAGAGAGACGGCCTGAGCGGCTACATGATTTGATGAAGAAGTCAGGCAAGAGAACGAGTGCACATTCATCACGTTCATTTCTCTGCCATGTTTTATAAAGTAATTATTGTTTTTAACTTCCAGCTCTGGAAAAGAACTCAACTGTGTCGTTCTAAATGTGCTCTGAAAAACAGATTCAAGCATCTCCTGAGCAATTATACTGGAGACACTCCGGTCAGTGAACAGATGCACTGATGCACTGATGTGTTGGATTGCAGGGTGTACTTTACATCTCACCATCTTCCAATTTAACCAACAACTTACAACTTTGCTAAATGAGTTCCTCCATGTCAAAATGCAATGATTTGTTGACTCTTCTTGACGTCCTTCATGGTCATATAAAATGATCTGTTGCTCTAGTCTTGCACACGCCACCAGAAGACGTTTGGGTCTTATCATACACATAATGTAAAGCAGCATAAAGCCGCTGGGAACATGACTTGGAATATTAAACAGTCAATGTGTTAACAACGGGACATTTCTCAGGACTGTGTGGGGGTGGCAGCTAACATTTTGATTGACATGTGTGTAACATTTCCTCTCACCATTCAGGGTTTGGGCCGCTGGTCATTTTTTAAGTCTCAACCTTTTTATCCCTAGAATTCTGCCTTTAAAGGTGACATATCCTGCTCTTCTTCATCAACATATATTGGTCTAAGAGGTCCCCAAAACATGTCTTTAAAGTTTATTGCTCATAAAAACACTTTGAAATCAGATTCTGGTCTGCCTGTAAACCCCTCTTCTTCAGCCCTGCTCAGAACAGGCTGTTTTCTGTGTCTGTGCCTTTAAATGAGAATGAGCTCTCTGACCACGCCCCCTCAGGAAGTGGGTGTGGCCTCGGCTGTCCAGCAAGTTGATCTAATGCGTTACTTCAACCCTCTGAATCTGATCCAGAATCTGATCCTGGCGGAGAGGCGCCTGCAGCAGGACCTTTCTGAAGGATTGGTCACAGATTTAGTGTTTCTTGTTGTTTTATTTGTCAGCATGTCGACGTGTGTCTTGGTACACAGCTACCAACATGTAGCTATGTGGCTATGCTAACTAGCGCTAGCATTTATCCATGACAAATAAAAATCATCCACTAGATCTTCAAATCTGCAGACGTGGGGAGTCAAACTGACCTCTGCCAGAAAGGCAGCAGGACCTTTCTGAACCATTGGTCACAGATTTAGTGTTTCTTGTTGTTTTACTTGTCAGCATGTCGACGTGTGTCTTGGTACACAGCTACAGCTACAGCTATGAACATGTAGCTATGTGGCTATGCTAATTAGCGCTAGCACTTATCCATGATAAGTAAAAATCATCCACTAGATTTTCAAATCTGCAGACGTGGGGAGTAAAACCGACCTCTACCAGAAAGGCAGTGGGACCTTTTCTGAAGGATTGGTCACAGATTTAGTGTTTCTTGTTGTTTTATTTGTGAGCATGTAGACGTGTGTCTTGGTACACAGCTACAGCTACAGCTACAGCTATGTGGCTATGCTAACTAGCGTTAGCACTTTTCAATGCAAAATAAAAATCCTCCACTAGATCTTCAAATCTGCAGACGTGGGGAGTCAAAGCGACCTTTGTGTTTATTAAGACAGCCTACAACTAGCATGCCTCCCTCCTAAGCTCCTTGTTAGCACACATGTGTGCAGGGAATGAAAAACGGAGGAGGGGTTGAGTTGTATTTTATACAGTCTATGGGCTGAACAAGCTCCGAGCTCTGACTTCCTGTTACAGACCGGATGGCGTTGTGACGTATGAAAAACACTGAAAACTGAAACGGCTGGTTTCAGCACACATTTACAGAAAGGTGGAGAAATCAGAACAGGGGCAGAATGGAGTCTTTGACTTTTCAGGGGGTTTGTAGACAGGGACACAGATTTCAGGGAGAGAACCATTAAAGAGTCCATTCTGCAGGATATGTCACCTTTAAGATCAAAGACAACATTCTAGAATTGTCTCTGATGTCAGGATTCTGAGAGTAAAGTCAACATTCTAAAGAAGAGTCTAAACTGATCCTGCTTTGTTCCTCTTTTTATATCATCAGAAATAATTCAGAGTAAACAGAAACATGAACACTGAGGCATAAATCAACATGATAAGGACTAACTATAAAGACAGAAACCATGTTTGACCCATGTCCCATCTGTTAACATGGAGGAGGCGGGGCTTATGAGCTCCACTACAGACAGCTAGCAGGGAGAGCTCTCATGTTGTTTCCTCATTGGACTGTTTGAAGTGAAAGACCTGTGTATGAAACCTCTTTCCAAAGGTGATGTCACGTCGTCACTCTGCATTGACTTTATAATCCTGACTCAGAGTTGTTGGAGACTGCACCATCGAGGTCGTCTTTTCTCCACAGTCTGTCTTTTCACCGTGAGGTCAAAGGTCAGGGTCAGATATATAGATATACAACAGCTGGTCCACCTTAAAGTGCCCTCTTGAAGATGTGAGTGTTTGTTGTTGACCACAGCATGTTGACGGGATCGTCTTCCTTCATAAAGAACAACATATAAAGGTCTTGCATCAGGATGTGGTGTTCTCGCTGGGGCTAAAGCGAGCCGGGTCCTGTGAATCCACCGAGGCCGTCTGTCTGACTCAGAACAGACCGCCCGGCTTCGTCTCTGCACAAAAGGAAAATGTCAGTATTTGAATAATTTATTTCACAAATTCAATATCTTCATTGTACATTGTCGCAGCGAGGGATATGTGGCGGCAATATTTAGTCAATCAAGGATTGAAGTTATCTGCAGTTTTTCACAAAGTCCTGTAGTTTGTTTGATTCCTCTGCTGTCAGTCAGGCGGTGAGTAGGTGTCACACGGCGGATGTCTCATGCGTTGGAAAGAAGCTGCTCATTTACATTTTAGAGGACTCGGCTGGTTTGTTGTAGTTTGATCCCGAGGATGAAAGCCTGTTCCTCATTCTCCGCCTGTCTCGGATAATCCATCTAGTTTTCCCCCCTCTGAGCTCCACCTGTCCATCAAGGCGAACGTCTCTCCTCCCTCCTCTCTCTTTCATTTTCTGTCACTTCCTTTCTCTTGAGAACATTTAGAAGAACTCGTCCTCTCTATCCGCCCACTCTGCAGCTCTTTATTGCTCACTGCTGTTGCCTCTGTCTCTCTAATGGGAAGAAAAATACATCCCACTACATTTTTATGTCTCACATCCTTTTTTCTCTCAATTATTCTCTCCTTTGTTTTTCCTCATCATCCTCTCTCTAACTTTTCTCCCAGTCTGTCTCCTTTGATACTTGTGCCCACTCTTTCCTTCTCCTGCGTCCTTCTCCCTCCATCCTTCCCTGAGTCCTTTGTTCTACACCTTCTTTTCCATCCATCCACCCTCGTTCTCTGCAGCTCCTCTCCTCTCCTTTGCAATCTCTCTTAACCTCCCACCTTGTTTATATTTTCCTCCTCCTCCCTCTTTCTTTTTCTGCATCTTTGCCATCACTCTCATCTCTCTCCCATCTGTGTATTATCCCTCTGTTTTCTATCCTTCACTCTCTGCATCTTCTTTTCCTTTCCTCCACTCCTGTCCTTGATGTTTCCTGTTCTTTACAGCTTTACTCAAAACGAATGTGTCACATGAGGATTTCAGAATATGAAGCTCTGCTTGAGGTGTTGATGAAGGTCCTGTCAAGAAGGCCAGCCAGGGTTGAATCAAGCTGAAACCTCTGGTGTTAAAATATGAAGCCCATGCAGAAGTGTTAAAAACTGCAGTTCCTCAGGCGTCCACTAGAGGCTGGCTGCAGAAACACCAGAATCCACAAACACCCCTTTTTGACGGAGGCAGTCTCAGAGTCGGTTTGGAGCCTGTGCTCAATTGAGAACCGTTTTTTCTCCTGGCCAGGAAAACCAGTTCCAGAGAGGTGGAAGAGGCACGCCATGACGTCAGATTTACGTGACTGCTTTTCCCAGCAGCCCTAGCGTGAACTTTCCCTCACAACAACAACAATGGAGGACAACGGCAGCTCGTCTCCTCGGCCGACCGCTGCTTTGTCTTGGAATCCATTAGACTCTTTGATTTGTTCTCTGCAGGACGATGGAGGAAACACATTTGGTTTGGATTTCTGATCACGGCAACCCCGCCCCCCTCGCCCCTGATGGAAGAGGTTCACGGTTCTAGACCGGCAAAGAATTGGAGCTGCTCTGGAACCGGTTTTCCTGGTCGGTAGCCGGTTCACTCACAGTCGAAACACGAAACAGATGGTTGACGTCACGGATACTACGTCCACTTGGCACTTGAGAGCACTTGAGGCCTTCAGAGGTCCCTTTGGAGAATCCTCAGGATAACCTGGGAGGATCGACGGACCAACACCAGTGTCCTGGAGGAGGCTGGCATCTCCATCATCACTGCCATCATCGCCCAACACCAGCTCAGACGGACTGGACATGTGATCCGGACGCCTGACTCTCGCCTTCCCAAACAAGTCCTCTACTCACAGCTTGCTCAAGGAAAGCGTGCCCCTGGAGGCCAAAAGAAAAGGTACAAGGATAACGCAAAAGCAATCCTCAAGAAGTGCCACATAGGCCTTAAGACCTAGGAGGCCTTAAGACCTGGGAGGCCTTAAGACCTGGGAGGCCTTAAGACCTGGGAGGCCTTAAGACCTGGGAGGCCTTACGACCTGGGAGGCCTTACGACCTGGGAGGCCTTACGACCTGGGAGGCCTTACGACCTGGAGGCCTTACGACCTGGGAGGCCTTAAGACCTGGGAGGCCTTACGACCTGGGAGGCCTTACGACCTGGGAGGCCTTACGACCTGGGAGGCCTTACGACCTGGGAGGCCTTAAGACCTGGGAGGCCTTACGACCTGGGAGGCCTTAGGACCTGGGAGGCCTTACGACCTGGGAGTCCTTACGACCTGGGAGGCCTTACGACCTGGGAGGCCTTACGACCTGGGAGGCCTTACGACCTGGGAGGCCTTACGACCTGGGAGGCCTTAAGACCTGGGAGGCCTTACGACCTGGGAGGCCTTACGACCTGGGAGGCCTTACGACCTGGGAGGCCTTACGACCTGGGAGGCCACAGCATCCAACAGGGTCCCCTGCAGGCGACTTGTCTGAGATGGAGCTGTGCAGTATATTGCCGATCTCCACAGTGCTGCAAAAGAAAAGCGCAGACGCAGAAAGGAGATCGCTTCCACCAAGAAGGTCCCACCCAAACCCACAATCACCACTGCCCACCCATATCCATACTGCCCCAAAATATGCAAGTCCAGGATCGGCCTCTTCGTCCACCTGAAGACCCACAAGGACCAGGAAGGAGGACAGACATACTCGACCCTGAGTGTCCGCCGATGATGTTGACTACGTCCATGTATCATACAGCCTATGGTTGGGATGATTGGCTACCTCTGCTACCTCTTTAAAATCCTCAGCTCTGATTGGCTGTTTGCCTCCTTGGAGGTGGGACTTGTGTTATCCTCATCTTTAAAACTTCATTAATATGGAGCTCGGTTGAGATCATCCCTCGTTTCCTTGCCCACGCTCTCCCTCAGTTCCTCTCTCGCCCTGGCGGCGTCCATCTTTGCCTCCAGTACTTTATCTTCTTTAATGTCTCTTTCACTCCTTTTAGACTTTTATTCCCTCTCTCTCTGTCGTTCCTCATCCCCGAGTCCCCAATCACTCTTACTTCTCTTACTTACAGCCCCAGGCACTTAAGTCTTGTCTCTGTCTGTGTGTGTCTGTGTCTGTGTGTGTGTGTGTGTGCATGTGTGTGTGTGTGTGTCTCTGTGATGTGGAGCATGTGTGTGTGTGTGTGTGTGTGTGACATCACATGACACAGAGGGAGAATCAGGATTGCCGTTGGTGAGCAGTTTTAATGTGCAAAGCGTCGACTAATTGGCACAATGATGGGAGACGAGAGACTGGCATAAGACCGATGTTACCCCAGAGGAAGAGTGTGACAGAGAGAGAGAGAGAGAGAGATAGAGAGAGAGAGAGAGAGAGAGAGAGAGAGACTTGTTAAAGGGAAAGATTTAGCACGATCAGGCCTCTGTGCTTGAGCATGCTTTAACACAAGGAAGATAAGTTTGTGAAGGAGTTAGAAATCACTTAAGTTGAGAAAATATGTTCCAGGCACTCATCATGGTGCAAATGCATGCACCAGTAGAAACAATTGGAGCTCTTCAGTTTGCCGTCAGTCTTTGTTTTGGGACTATTTTCAGACGCACCTCTCAGACCGGTGTTCTTCCGCTGCATGAGCACGGATACACGCCGATCAGCTGTTTGGATCAACAAGCACGTAGCAGGATCAAGTAGCGGTCTCTGTCTTTAGAGTGAATTAAACTCACTTTCCTGCACATTTCAAAGATGGAGACGTACCTGTCTTTATCCCGGCTGTTCAAACAAGCAGACCTCCTGTAAGGCAGGGAACTCTGCATGATGAGTGATGCAGACTGGAGCCGTATGTGAGCCGCTGGGATCCTCTGATTCAGAAAGGTCCTGAAGGTGTCACTAAGTCCCTCTCCTGACAGCAGAAGCTCTCTGGGTAGACTCTGATTCACCACCAGGTAACGTGGGATCTCTCCTGCTCACTCGTTAGCACAGAACTTCCTCCCCTCTCTTCTTCTTCGTTGGTACGTTGGGTCTGCATGTGGAGTTCTTCCTCTGTAAACTCTGGTTCATAGAGGGATCCTCTTGTGTCCACAGTGAACGGCATGTCATCATGCAGTTTGTAGTTTTTGATCCTAAAAGTGCAGACAGATCCAAACAGCTGATCGGTTTGTATCCGTGCTCATGCAGCGGAAGAACACCGGTCTGAGAGGTGCGTCTGAAAATAGTCCCAAAACAAAGACTGGTGGCAAACTGAAGAGCTCCAATGTTTCCTACTGGTGCATGCATTTGCACCGTGATGAGTGCCTGGAACATATTCTCTAGCCTAGCTTACCTGCCGGTCCTCTGGGAATGTTCTCATTAAAGGGGAAGAGCTCACTGGCACTCATTGTGGCTAACAGGAGCACTAGTGTACTGTAACTCATACGACCCCACTTCAAAAACACTGAAATATCCCTTTAAGAATAAGCAACAAAAACCTTTGTCTGGGTGAGAAAAGCAGAAGCTCCTCTTTGTTTGTGTGCAGTAAAGCTCAGAAGTTCAGGCTGGATTTTTTCATCCAGTTTGTTGCAGAAGAACCTCCTCGCTTTGAGCCCAGACCTCCAACCTTTCCCAACGCCTCAGGGATGAACTGGAACGCTGACCGCTTGCAGGGCCTCTTCACCCAGAATGATTGGGAGCAAATCCCTGCAGCCAGGTTCATGGTTCAGGTGTCAGTCTACCCTTGTGTTGCATGCTGCAGCGATTCCATCAGAGGCAGAGGAGGGGGAAACTGGGGGAATGTAAGGGAGAGGAGAGGAGAGGAGAGTACTCTCTGTAAAGAGAAACAAAGACAACAGACCATCATAGGAACCAGTTGCTGACTCACTCAGGGTAGATAAAAGCATCAGTTAAATGGATAAAATACAGGATGTGAAATTCAGGGATGAAGGGACAGATGGACGAGGAAGCTGTGAGATTTGAAGGAGGAGGCCAGAGACATGCACAGTGGTGCTAAAGGGTAGTGATGAGAGGAGTGAGTTGAGAGGGAATGTAGAATTGTTGGAGGAGAAATGCAGAGGAAGAGGAGGAAGAGGAGGAAGAGGAGGAGGAGGAGAAATGGGGCGAGAAAAGGCACGAAACAAAAAGAAGCCGTGGCACGCTAAGTGAAAAAAAACATGCCCTCCCGCTCGCTGCAAAATGCATCCACACACCTTTTCTGACAAGTAAAAAGCCTCAGGGGTTGGCCAAGGTACTCTGACAATCAACGTCATTCACACACACACACACACACACACACACACACACACACACACACACAGCCCCAGAGTGCAGGTTTTGGAGGTTTTACCGGAGACACATTGAGATAGATTTTACCCACTGACATTTGATGTCAATCAAGATGCACTCAGCTGACTCCAAAATCCCTTAATGCATTTTCTCTCTCTCTCTCTCTCTCTCTCTCTCTCTCTCTCTCTCTCTCTCTCTCTGTGTGTGTGTGTGTGCTTACTTGTCTATCTACCCCACATGGGACTCTGGTGTCATACAGATTCACCAGGGTTATTGCAACATATTTCAGGTCGCCTATCAGTTGCGGTTTGAATCCTCCTACAGTCACATCAAAACAACACGTTGAATTAGGGGGACTCAAAGGTTTGTGAGTGTTTAAGACTTCACTCTGCAGCGCCCCTACAGGCGGGAGCAGGAACTGTAATGACCTGATGTTTTGATTACTCGTAGCTCCCCTCTTGGACTGTTGAAGTCACCTTTGGAGGTTTTGAAATGGTCTCAGTCATATCCTGATGCCTCTTCATGACCTACAGAGTATAATGTGACTCTTTTAGTTGTTTAAGACGTTTAGTGCCTGTGTTCAGGTCGATATTCGTCCCTCACTCGATTGTAAAACAGATGTAGGTTTTCTGTTGAAATCTCAGATGGAGAAACTCAACAACCTGGGCTCTGCTAGCTAAAAGAGCTAACTGGCTATGAACAGAATTTAATGTTTGTGTTTGTGTGTGAATGCTTCTCTGCTCTTTGAGGACTAAAGAGTTAAAGCGTGTGCATAGTTACATTATTCAGACATTTACTGGGACACCGGAGCTCACGTCATTCAGTGTATATTCAGCCAACATGTAAACATTAGATCAACGTGCTGGAGAGCCGAGGCCACACCCACTTCCTGAGGGGGCGTGGTCAGAGAGAAAACAGACTGTTCTGATGAGGAATGAAGAAGAGGGTTTACAGGCAGACCAGAATCTGATTTCAAAGTGTTTTTTTGAGCATAAACTTTAAAGCCATGTTTTGGGGACCTCTTAGACCAATATATGTTGATGAAAAAAGCGTGATATGTCACCTTTAACTATTTCAACGTATGCCTTCAGAGTCTCCTGAATCTTTTGTATCCAGTGTCCAGTTCATTGATGACTTCCACCACAAGTTGGCGTCACGAACAGGATAAACACGAAATATAGATGAAGGCAACTTCTTTAAAACAGACAAAGTGATTAAAATAACAGAGACAGTGAGTTTTGTCTCTCATGCTGCAGTCCTGGATACTAAAGTTTGTTCCCTAATTACTCATGAAACCTCATTTATTCTAAAACTCTTATTTCCCTGAATATTGATTGGACTCATTCAGTTATCCATTTTTAAAGGAGAAACCTGTAAAAGTGAGCCAACACTCATTATGTGAAAGAATGGAGACAGACAGATCCACTGCAGTGTGCCAAGGTCCCTGCTTAGATATAATTCAATGATGCAAGTCCCTCTTTGGCAGAACAACAACAGATGTGCACCAACTTTATCAAAAATGTTTCACTTGCATAAACAATGAGAGAACTGTGTTTCTCACTCGGTTGGTGAATCCTTGTGGTCCTCTGATGGTAACACGGGAATCTTCATGTGTTTGTGTGTGTGGATACGTACAGTACGTGGAGCGTCTGAACCTTCCTTCAGGTGAAACAAGTAAAAAAGAAAGACTGTGAGAAAAAGTTATGAGTAAAAGTTGTTCTCCTGGCTTCTCTTGGAATCCTACGAGCCAATCAGAGAGCCCAGAGGTCAAACAGAAACACACACAGTTTGAAATCCTGCCTGTCAGTTCGAACGCTGACCCAACCAACTGTCTGAGGAAGAGAGGAGAGAGAGAGAGAGAGAGAGAGCAGGAGCGATGGATGGATGGATATGTGGAGAGCTCACCCACACAGCAGCTGCATTGCCCGCACACACTTAGTATTCTGGTCAGGCTGCACAAAGTTAGCTACTACACACACAGAAACACACACACTGTGTCTCCAGTGTCTCCACCGTAAACAGCACCCCCCTCCCCCCCCTCGTCTTGCAGCCTCTCTGGATAGAGGCCGGGCAATAAATTGGCCTTACATTTATTAACTTTGCTTCTTGCTGCCTCCTGAGGTTTGGCCCATTAGCATGAGCGAGGACGAGGCAGCGCTCCTATTCACAGCCACTGTGAATGCAGAACAGCCGGCTCTTTAAATGCACCATAAATAGGAACCATAGGGCCAATTTTACAGAAACACAAGTCACTGGCGCTGAGGGAACAGATCTTATTCCCATGGCGACTATTTGCAGGAAGTACACCGCACTTAGCGGTGCATACTCTGCTTCTCTGAGAGGCATGACAAAGAAGTCGAGTTTCAGACATCGGCAATATAACTGCAGAGACCTATTGTGATCCTTTAACACACTCATTTTACATTTCATTGTCTGCACACATAAAACCTTTAATTTCAACATCACTCCAGGTCTGTGCTCCCTGGGAAATATGCAACATAAACATGTCTGAGCCTTCTGAACATCCAAGAATCAGAAATGAGACTGAGTGTGTTGTGAGCCTGCCAAAATCCTGAGACTGCTAAAAGAGGGGTGACATGACAGCTCCTCAAAAGTAAAGCCAAGCTACCCCCTTCTGTGTTGCAGTAGAGGTCCTAAAGTCCTGCCTCCTCCATGCTAACAGATGGGACATGGGTCAAACCCTAAAAACCAAACACAGGTCAAATGGATGTTTGTCAAACATGGTTTCTTTAGTTCTTATCATGCTGATTTATGTCTCAGTGTTGACTCTTCTTTAGAATGTTGACTTTTCCCTCGGAATTCTGACATCAAAGAGAATTCTAGAATGTTGTCTTTGATCTTAAAGGACAGAATTCTAGAATGTTGTCTTTGATCTTAAAGGACAGAATTCTAGAATGTTGTCTTTGATCTTAAAGGACAGAATTCTAGAATGTTGTCTTTGATCTTAAAGGACAGAATTCTAGAATGTTGTCTTTGATCTTAAAGACATTATTCAAGAATGCTGTCTTTGATCTTAAAGGACAGAATTCTAGAATATTGTCTTTGATCTTAAAGACAGAATTCTAGAATGTTGTCTTTGATCTTAAAGACAGAATTCTAGAATGTTGTCTTTGATCTTAAAGGACAGAATTCTAGAATGTTGTCTTTGATCTTAAAGGACAGAATTCTAGAATGTTGTCTTTGATCTTAAAGACAGAATTCTAGAATGTTGTCTTTGATCTTAAAGGACAGAATTCTAGAATGTTGTCTTTGATCTTAAAGACAGAATTCTAGAATGTTGTCTTTGATCTTAAAGACAGAATTCTAGAATGTTGTCTTTGATCTTAAAGGACATAATTCTAGAATTTTGTCTTTGATCTTAAAGGACAGAATTCTAGAATGTTGTCTTTGATCTTAAAGGACAGAATTCTAGAATGTTGTCTTTGATCTTAAAGGCAGAATTCTAGAATGTTGTCTTTGATCTTAAAGGACAGAATTCTAGAATGTTGTCTTTGATCTTAAAGGACAGAATTCTAGAATGTTGTCTTTGATCTTAAAGACATTATTCAAGAATGCTGTCTTTGATCTTAAAGGACAGAATTCTAGAATATTGTCTTTGATCTTAAAGACAGAATTCTAGAATGTTGTCTTTGATCTTAAAGACAGAATTCTAGAATGTTGTCTTTGATCTTAAAGGACAGAATTCTAGAATGTTGTCTTTGATCTTAAAGGACAGAATTCTAGAATGTTGTCTTTGATCTTAAAGACAGAATTCTAGAATGTTGTCTTTGATCTTAAAGGACAGAATTCTAGAATGTTGTCTTTGATCTTAAAGACAGAATTCTAGAATGTTGTCTTTGATCTTAAAGACAGAATTCTAGAATGTTGTCTTTGATCTTAAAGGACATAATTCTAGAATTTTGTCTTTGATCTTAAAGGACAGAATTCTAGAATGTTGTCTTTGATCTTAAAGGACAGAATTCTAGAATGTTGTCTTTGATCTTAAAGGCAGAATTCTAGAATGTTGTCTTTGATCTTAAAGGACAGAATTCTAGAATGTTGTCTTTGATCTTAAAGGACAGAATTCTAGAATGTTGTCTTTGATCTTAAAAGGCAGAATTCTAGAATGTTGTCTTTGATCTTAAAAGACAGAATTCTAGAATGTTGTCTTTGATCTTAAAGGACAGAATTCTAGAATGTTGTCTTTGATCTTTAAAGGACATAATTCTAGAATGTTGTCTTTGATCTTAAAGGACAGAATTCTAGAACCTTGTCTTTGATCTTAAAGGACAGAATTCTAGAATGTTGTCTTTGATCTTAAAGGACAGAATTCTAGAATGTTGTCTTTGATCTTAAAGGACAGAATTCTAGAATGTTGTCTTTGATCTTAAAGGACAGAATTCTAGAATGTTGTCTTTGATCTGTAAAGACAGAATTCTAGAATGTTGTCTTTGATCTTAAAGACAGAATTATAGGAACAAAGTTGGACTTCTAGAAATGATTAGTGGCCCAAACCCTCTTCCATATTAAGGCCATGATTGACAGCTGTGTTGACCAATGAGGATCCTGCAGCGCCGTGTGCTCTGGATTATCAGATTAGAGGAGGAACGGTGAGAGGAAACGTAACAAACACTAACACAAGAGTCATTGAACGCACCATAACCGTGAGTGGATGTGAGGATCTGTGACGTTGTGGACTGGACCCACCTGAGTTGGCTTTTGGTTAGCAGAGGGGGTGTGGCACATCACCACTTAGCTGACCCTGGCTCTAAATGCTAAATGCTCAAGATGTCAGTGATGTCACTGCTTCATTTTTTGTACAACAGGAAGAGGCGGAGTCACGTCTTCCATCTTGCAGACGAAAGCAGAAGCCGTTCTCAGCTTCTTAAGAGCACTTCTCTATCTTTAACTCCAAGGTCAGATAATCTACAGAAACCATGCTGTTGATGTGACCTTTAACCCCAACAGCTCTAATTTGGCCTTGCTTTGAAAACTTAAAAATGCAAAGAGGTGCAGAGTGCGTGAGGTGTTGTCCTCATGCACATGTCCATTTTCATGTCCCTGATATACTGTACCTGCAGTTAGAGGCTCTGCAGGGCGGTGCAGGATGAATGTTCTTCAGAAGCGCCAAGCAGTAATCAAATCTATGCCAGTTTCATCAGAGAGAGTTAGCATGCACTCATTCTAAATTCATGAACAAGTTACATGCAGGTGCCTACAGTGGATTTATGCATGAACGCACAGAGACCACAGAGAGGAATGGATGAAACGCAGAATAACGCAGATCGACGGGCGGATATTTAATCACTCATTCCCTCAGACGGACAGAAAGCAGACAGAGATGTAGTGGATGCAGGTGTGTTTAGTCTTGTGGAGAGATCCAGCTGAGAGGCTCACATCATCCATCATCTGCTAACATCCATCTTCCCTGCTCTTTAACTTCATGAGGCAGCTCCAAACACACACTTTACACACACACATGCACACTATCAAAAAATGTGATGCTCACTGTTGTGAGGTTTCTCTATGCCGATGCCTTTAATGATGAACTGAAAGCAACTTTTTGTGTAAATGTTGAACTTGCACAATAACATTAATTATCACAGAGCGACCTTTATTAACGTTTCTGTTCTCCTCTCTCTGCAGGAAACCAAAATCAACTGTGTCCGCCTGGCGAACAAAGGTATGAGCACCCTTCCATTGATCCCTGCAGCAGATGATGTTTGACTTTGAACGTCTGATGTAGGTTATCTTAAGTGTAGTGGAGGAACATGAGCCCTTTGTACAGTTGTGGTCCTTTCCCACCGGCCGGTCTTAGCCCCACTCTCCTCGACTCGACTCGGTCTGTGTTGTGTTTCCACCTCGTGTCAGATCCCAGTTTTTGGTACCTGCTCTGGTCTGGTTCCAAGCAAGCTGAGCCGATACTAGAGAAGCAGGTCTCCGGTCAGAGAATGTCATCACCGAAGAGTCATGAGCGTGACACCCAACACAGGAATCAAACCCGCCATTTTTAAAAAAAAAGACATCATTACTCAATCAATCTTTATTTGTATCACACCAAATCACAACAAACGTTATCTCAAGACTCTTCTACAAACAGAGCAGGTCTAGACCACTCTATGTCAAATTATGAACAGAGACCCAACACCAAGACAGGGTAAGACTCAGTCTGACCCCACCTTAATCCATCATGAGCATTACACCTCACAGTATTTAGCTAGTTACAGTGGAGAGGACAAACTTCCTTTAACAGGCAGAAACCTCCAGCAGGACCAGACTCATGTTAGACACACATCTGCTGAGACCGTGTTGGGTCTGGAAAGACAGATAGAAGGGAGTAAGAGAGAGAGGTGATAGTGATGAGACGAGTCGTAGAAGCTGTTGCCGCTGGAGTCCAGATCGTCCGCAGCAGGAGGAGGTCTACGGCAGCTCAGAGGAACCTACGAGACAAGGGAGCTCAGGGACTCCAGAAAGGTCTATGGTTAGTAACTTTAATGGGACAGGCAGAGTTAAAGTAAGTGATGAAGGGGTTGGGGGGAAGGGGGTGAGCTAGGATCCCAGTGTGTCAGTGTGCCAGTTCCCCCGGCAGTCTAAGCCTATAGCAGCAGAACTAAGACCTGGTCCAAGCCTGATCCAGCTCTAACTTTTAAGTTTTAAGCCTACTCTTAAAAGTGGAGAGGGTGTCTGCCTCCCGGACCCTGACTGGTAGATGATTCCAAAGGAGAGGGGCCTGATAACTGAAGGTTCTACCTCCCATACTACTTTTAGAGATTTTAGGTACGATGAGCAGGCCTGCATGTTGGGAGCGTAGAGTTCTAGAGGGGTAACAGGACACTATGAGCTCTTTAAGATACGAGGGTGTCTGATTTTTAAGAGCTTTGTAGGTTAAAAGAAGGATTTTAAATTCTATTCTACATTTTATTGGGAGTCAGTGTAGAGAAGCTAACACTGGAGAGATGTGCTCTCTCTTCCTGGTTCTAGTCAGGACTCGAGCTGCTGCGTTTTGAACTAGCTGAAGAATCTTTAGAGACTTATTGGGGCAGCCTGATCAGAGGGAGTTACAGTAATCTAACCTGGAGGTAACACATGCATGGACTAGTTTTTCTGCGTCGCTCTGAGACAGGAAGTGTCTAATTTTAGAAATATTGCGCAAGTGAAAATAGGCTGACCTTGAGATTTGTTGAATTTACTGTACAATGTCTGCATGCAAAGTCTCACTGGATCCAACGGGAGTTGGACGGAGCTACCAGAAACGAAAAGGTGTCAAGTGAAGTCAGATTTCTTTATAAAGCACATTTAAAAACACGGCAGAAGCTGACCAAAGTGCTGTACATAAAAAACACAATGTGAGACCAGACAAGCAATCATTTTAAAAAGAGACAAACAAACAACAAGGACAGCACAGCAATGGAAATGAGAACCTACTCAGGGGCTAGAGGACTCATAAAAGTGGGTTTTGAGGGCGAGTCTTAAAAGAGTTGACAGAGGGGGGCGGCCCTGATTGAGGAGGGGAAGGCGAGGGCCTTTACACTAAAAGCATGGTCGCCCTTCAGTTTGTAGTTTGACCGGGGAACTGCCAGGAGACCCACGTTAGAGGACCTCAGAGGCCTGGAGGTTTTTGTAAGGGCTCAGGAGGTCAGTTACACAAGGAGGGACTGTGGATCAGTGGGTAGAGTCGGCCGTCACATGCTGACGTGTCCTTGAGGAAGACACTGAACCTCAAATTGCTCCCTCTGTTGTTCAGAGGTGTGTGAATGTGAATGAATGAGATCATCTAACACTGATGGTCCCTCACTACAAAGCAGCCTCTACCACCAGTGAGTGAATGGGTATGAATGGGTGAATGTGAGATGGAGTGGTCAGAAAGACTAGAAAAGAGCTGTATAAGTACAAGTCCATTTACCAGACTGTTCAGAGCTTTAAAATACAAAAAGCAAAATCTTAAAATCAATTCTGAAGCAAATTGGAAGCCAGTGGAGGGAAGGCCACGGCAGGGCTGAGGTGATCCCTCTGAGGTGATCCCTCTGAGGTGATCCCTCTGAGGTGATCCCTCTGAGGTGATCCCTCTGAGGTGATCCCTCTGAGGTGATCCCTCTGAGGTGATCCCTCTGAGGTGATCCCTCTCCCTGGAACCAGTCAGAAGCCTGGCTGCAGCATTTTGGACCAACTGAAGGCGGGAGAGGAACCCAAACTGAGTCGAGTCGAGTCGAGTCGGGCTGGAACTGTGTCATGGAAAGGGCCAAAAGTGTGTCAGACTAGATGAATACACACACTCCAACACACAC
>NW_023260112.1:46185-58262 GCF_009762535.1 Notolabrus celidotus
ACTCTGTAGTGGAAGTCACTGCATTAAACACAGACGTGACTCTGTAGTGGAAGTCACTGCATTAAATACAGACATGACTCTGTAGTGGAAGTCACTGCATTTAACACAGACATGACTCTGTAGTGGAAGTCACTGCATTAAACACAGACGTGACTCTGTAGTGGAAGTCACTGCATTAAACACAGACATGACTCTGTAGTGGAAGTCACTGCATTAAATACAGACATGACTCTGTAGTGGAAGTCACTGCATTAAACACAGACATGACTCTGTAGTGGAAGTCACTGCATTATAAACAGACATGACTCTGTAGTGGAAGTCACTGCATTAAACACAGACATGACTCTGTAGTGGAAGTCACTGCATTAAACACAGACATGACTCTGTAGTGGAAGTCACTGCATTAAAAACAGACATGACTCTGTAGTGGAAGTCACTGCATTAAAAACAGACATGACTCTGTAGGGGAAGTCACTGCATTAAACACAGACATGACTCTGTAGTGGAAGTCACTGCATTAAACACAGACATGACTCTGTAGTGGAAGTCACTGCATTAAACACAGACATGACTCTGTAGTGGAAGTCACTGCATTAAACACAGACATGACTCTGTAGTGGAAGTCACTGCATTAAAAACAGACATGACTCTGTAGTGGAAGTCACTGCATTAAACACAGACATGACTCTGTAGTGGAAGTCACTGCATTAAAAACAGACATGACTCTGTAGTGGAAGTCACTGCATTAAAGAAATGTGAACAGAGCATACATCAGGTCTCTCAAAACAGATCTAAACCCAAGCCGGCTAAGCTAGTCTGTCTGGAAGTACTCAAAGAGAAGAGGATTACACACACACACACACACACACACACACACACACACACACACACACACACACACACACACACACACACACACACACACACACACACACATAAGGGGGTAATAGACAGAGAGGATTATCCATCTAGACCCCTACCCCTGCCCCCTGTACGTCGTCCATACACACACACACACACACACATGGAGGATTATACTTGATTGCTAATCTCTCAAGCACCACCATTTCCTGCCCTGTAGCCAATCAGGGGTCTTCTAGCATCCCTCCAGCCAATCACACGTCCCCAGAGATCCCCCCAGCCTCAGAACTACAAACCAGCTCTGCCGCTCTGTTATTCCTCCCCGACGTCTCCACCTGTCAGATATTCATTTTCATCTTTTAATATTTTCCTCTTCATTCCTTCCTTATTACCTCGGCGCTGAGGCCGGCTCTGCCTCTCCTCTTTTTATCTCTTTGTTTTCCTCTCTTTATTACCCCAGCTGTGCAGACACGTTCCCCTCCGTTGAGTTTATTCTTAATATCTTTCTCTCTTTTGTTTCCTCTTAACCCTTCTCACTTTGGGAAGAGGGCAAGATCTCATTTCAGCAAACATTAAAATCAGAGGAAATCAACCTTAATGGGAATCTGTCTGCTCTCAGCTAACGGGGGAATCCTGCATGTTTGTTCTGCAGCTCCACTGCAGCTGTTTCATCGTGCACAACATGATCAGGCATGGTCTTCTACCTTTGGATCAGAGAGGGAGGTGCTGTTGATTTAAAAAAAGAGATATATAATATAAGATGACACCTTATTGATCCCTGGGGGAAGATTCGGTTGTTGCAGAAACACAGACACAGTAGCATGTCACTGTAAAATAATTAGGGTAGAAAAATAGAATACTGAAAATAAATAAGATAAAATAAATATATATTTATATGATAAATAAAGTAAATAAGATAAATAAAATAAATAAAATAAATAAGATAAATAAATAAGATAAATAAAATAAATAAAATAAGATAAATAAAATAAATAAAATAAATAAAATAAGATAAATAAAATAAATAAAATAAATAAAATAAATAAAATAAGATAAATAAAATAAATAAGATAAATAAATAAAATAAAATACACAAATAAATAAAATAAATGAAATAAATAAAATAAATAAAATAAATAAAATAAATAAAATAAAATAAAGAAAATAAATAAAATAAATAAAATAAATAAATAAAATAAATAAAATAAATAAATGAGATAAATAAAATAAATACGATAAATAAATAAGATAAATAAAACAAATAAGATAAAATAAATAAGATAAATAAAATGAATAAAATAAATAAGATAAATAAAATAAATAAAATAAATAAAATAAATAAAATAAATAAGATAAATAAATAAGATAAATAAAATAAATAAAATAAATAAAATAAATAAAATAAATAAATAAGATAAATAAAATAAATACGATAAATAAAACAAATACGATAAAATAAATAAGATAAATAAAATGAATAAAATAAATAAATAAAATAAATAAGATAAATAAAATAAATAAGATAAATAAAATAAATAAGATAAATAAGATAAATAAAATAAATAAAATAAATAAAATAAATAATATAAATAAAATAAATTAAATAAATTAAATAAATTAAATAAATTAAATAAGATAAATAAAATAAATAAGATAAATAAAATAAGATAAATAAATAAGATAAATAAAATAAATAAAATAAATAAAATAAATAAGATAAATAAAATAAATAAAATAAATAAATAAAATAAATAAAATAAATAAGATAAATAAATAAGATAAATAAAATAAATAAGATAAATAAAATGAATAAATAAATAAGATAAATAAAATAAATAAAATAAATAAAATAAATAAAATAAATAAGATAAATAAAATAATTAAAATAAATAAAATAAATAAAATAAATAAAATAAATAAAATAAATAAGATAAATAAAATAAATAATCAAAGTAATTGATACAAATAAATAAAAATAAAATAGATGAATACAATAACAAATTTAAAGGTATGTAAAAATGTTACACATGGTTTAAATAGTTAAAATTAAATACAATAATATAAGATAAGTGACGTCTGTAATTCAAAAAATTTGGTTGTTGCAGCAAAATAGTATCATGTCATAAAACAAGAATAAGGGCAGAAAAATGGAAAACAAATAAAGTAAAAAATAAACAAAATGAATAAATTAAACAAATAATAATCATAATAATTAATACAAGTCATAAATAATAATACATCAAAATGTAAAGGTAAATTAATTGTTATGCATGGTTTAAACAGTTAAAATGAAAGACAGTAATATAAAATAAGTGACACACAGTATCTATAATTAAAGCATGTGGTTGTTGCAGCAACACAGACATAGTAGCATGTCATAGTTTAAGAATAAGGGTAATTTATAATTTATTTATTATAGGATGGCCCCTTGAGATGCAGCAAAACAGTACATCACAACAAACACACACAGCTCTCCCTCACCCTCACACACTCCTGGACCCACCCAGCACCCCACCATTAAACAAAACCATGACAATAGAAGCATCAACAAAGAGAAAGGTTTAAATAAAGCACATTAACACACGTCAGGAACAGGAACAGCTTGTTTGTAAATGATGAAACAGATGTGATTTAAAGCAGTGGATGGAGGGGATGGATTTAAGAGAAGAGGGTAGATTATTCCAACCTGATGGGGCTTTGAATTTAAATGACCTGCGATCAGTTTCTTTATGGATTCTGGGGACAGTGAAGAAGGGATGCTGCGTATGTCTGAGGGAATATGAAGATGGATATTGAACCAGGAACTCTTTTAGACAGGGCGGACAGTTAATATGAATACATTTAAAAACAAACTGAAGCCAGTGAAAGTGTCTTCTTGTTTTAGACTGAAGCCAATGAAAGTGCTTCAATCATGAGGCAGTGGTGTGTTCTGTATGGACAGCAGACTAACAGAGGTCGACGTCTCTGCAGGTTTTATTGTTGCTCTTGGACTCTTTGTGAGCTCTGGTTGTTTTTCTGAGCTCTCCTTGAAGTTGAATTTCCCTCCATAGAACAATAAAAGAGCAGAAATAAAAAAGGAACTGGATGAACTTTGGAAACCTTTCATGCTTAATCAGAAAACATGCTCCTTCTTCACAGTGTTCATCAATACTTGAAGTCGTTCTGATCTTTAGGGACTCAAAGTTTAAAAGATGACGCTCTAAAGGTGGACTGATTTAATACGAAGACATGTTTGGATTTAATGTGAGACAGCTTCCTCATGCAGAGTGACAGAAACTGAATTAATGGAGCCCAAATGGGGACAAAAGCCGCCTGCTGTCACATTAAACACAGACAGAAACACTCTGCTCAGCTCATGAATCAGTGCCAATCTGCAGGAATCTCCTGTCACACCAAGATTCTGAATGTTAGCATGCGAGCAGCAGCAAGCGCGCGCCTGTGTGTGTGTGTGTGTGTGTGTGTGTGTGTGTGTGTCCTACATCAGCATCACCAGGGAGAGCGCTCTCTCTGTCACTCGTCTTAACTCGGCTGGCAGGAAGTTGCCGTGTTGCTGTCAAACAGGCGTCACTCGGCGCCGATTCCCACCGTTTCCCGTCAAACTGTCACCGCCGGCAGATTCTCAGGAGCGGTTTCAGAGCTCAGTGTGTGATCCGCTCCTCCACGGTGAACCCAGCGTCTGCTTCTTCACGCCTCTGTGGTGGGAAGTGTTGATTTTAATGTGAACTTTGGTCCCGTTCCTGAAAACTGATGATTCTCCTCTGTGTTGTTGTTGAGTTTGAATCCTCACAGAAATCACTCCTCCCTGTCTGCAGCATGAGCAGTCTGATGAAGCAACCCAGGCCTTTGTTGGAGATTAACAGCCTGGTTATTTATGAAACTCAGATTATTGTTGCTCTGCTGCTCATCTCTCTCTCTCTCTCTCTTTCCTTTCTCGTCCCTCTCTTGTGTATATTTATCTCAGAGAGAACAATACGACGGCCTGGACATCTTATCAGGATATATTTAGTCCTTCTGTCTCCTCCTCTCTGGCTTCTGTTTGCTTATCACGAGTCCATGACAACAATTGAGGCGGCACAGCCGTGAAATATTATCAGACTATTGTCTGCAGCTCTTTCTCTCTCTCTCTCTCTCTCTCTCTCTCTCTCTCTCTCTCTCTCTCTCTCTCTCTCTCTCTCTCTCCACGTTCAGCTTATCTCTTCGGGACGAGAGGAAAGTGGGATGAGGAGGAGAATCAAAGATCTCATTCTCGTTGGTGTTCCATGTGCATCAGCGGGCGTGTTAGCATTTCTCTGGGGATTTGGATTATTGCATGTACATCTGCAGATTGGTGTTTCCTGGAGGATTCTATCCTGGGTTTTTAGTGTTTTGCTTTCCTGGTTTTTAAATGTTCAGACCTTCTGGGTCAAGCAGAAACACAGAGTCCTTTCTGAGCCACAGGGACTTCGCTACAGTCTGGATATAAGACGAGACACGCCATCACCTCTATAGTGATGTTTTTAATGCATGGCGTTCTGATCATCTGCAGGATGGTGCATTGGTTAACACTGGCACCTCACAGCTGGAAGGTTCCTCCTTCTTGTCTGGAGCCTTTTGCACGGTCCCCCTGTGCATGCATAGCTCTCTCAGGGTGCTCCAGAGCTGGAGCCCGTGGAAGAGGCACATCATGACGTCAGATGTCAGATTTACGTGACCGCTTTTCCCAGCAGCACTGGGAAAAACAGAACGATGGCCCCTTGCCCCTGCAAGGCAAGGCAAGGCAAGGCAAGGCAAGGCAAGGCAAGGCAAGGCAAGGCAAGGCAAGGCAAGGCAAGGCAAGGCAAGGCAAGGCAAGGCAAGGCAAGGCAAGGCAAGGCAAGGCAAGGCAAGGCAAGGCAAGGCAAGGCAAGGCAAGGCAAGGCAGCTTTATTTGTATAGTGCATTTCATACACGAGGGCAACTCAATGTGCTTTACATTAAAACATTAAAAGCATTGGAGACATTCAGACAGGCATAAAAGAACATAATTAAAATGACAAATATGATAAAACAGAAAAGAAAAGGAAAATTTGAAATATATTAAAAATTACATTAAAATGTTAATTTACAGTGAGTTAAAATAATCTAAGATATGAAGGCAGAGGTAAATAAAAAGGTCTTAATCTTTGATTTTAAAGAGGTGAGAGTTGGAGCAGACCTGCAGCTTTCAGGGAGTGTGTTCCAGATATGTGGAGCATAATGA
The DNA here is from genome assembly GCF_009762535.1 of Notolabrus celidotus. Lineage (NCBI taxonomy): Eukaryota > Metazoa > Chordata > Actinopteri > Labriformes > Labridae > Notolabrus > Notolabrus celidotus. The sequence goes on from NW_023260112.1 coordinate 52,265, forward strand.
CTAAACGCTGCTTCACCATGTTTCCTTCTGACTCTAGGGACTGAAAGCAGACCAGGACCTGAGGACCTCAGAGGTCCAGGTGGTTCATAAAGTAGTAGCAGATCAGCCTAAACCATTCAGGTCTTTATAAACCATCAGCAGGATTTTAAAGTCTATTCTCTGACAGACAGGAAGCCAGTGTAGGGATCTAAGAACTGGAGTGATGTGGTCTACTTTGTTGGTCCTTGTTAGGACTCGAGCAGCAGCATTCTGTATGAGCTGCAGTCCTCTGATGGACTTTTTAGGGAGTCCTGTAAAGACCCCGTTACAGTAGTCTAGTCTGCTAAAGAGAAATGCATGGAGGAGTTTTTCTGCATCCTGCTGAGACATGAGTCCTTTAATCCTTGATATATTCTGAAGGTGATAGTAGGCGGACTTTGTGATGGTCTTCATGTGGCTGCTGAAATGAAGGTCTGAGTCTAAGACTACACCAAGGTTTCTGGCTTGGTTTGAACATTTCATCTGTGCAGATTGGAGCTGAGCAGGAACCTTTAACCTTTCTTCCTCCAAAAACAATCATTTCAGTTTCTTCTTTGTTGAACTGAAGAAAGTTCTGTCTCTCGTCCAGTCCTTGATTTGTTCAATGCATTTACTCAGTGTTTGTATGGGACTATAATCCCCTGGTGATATGGTGATGTAAATGTGTGTGTCATCTGCATAGCTGTGGTATTCTACGGTAACCCCGCCCCCTGCCGCTGATGTAAGAGGTTCGCGGTTCTAGTCCAGCAAAGAGTTGGAGCCACTCTAGAGCTGGTTTTCCCTGCCAGGAGCCGGTTCACTCACAGTTGAAACATGAAAAAACGGTTCTCAATTGAGCGCCGGCTTTGAACCAGACCTGAACTGCCTCAGTTGAAAAGGGGTATCTGTGACCTATCCAACGTGTACCCCTCCTTTCACCCAGTAGTAGCTGGGATTGGCACGGTCTCCCCCTGAAACCTTGAAGGGAATAAGCAAGATAACGTATAGATGGATGGATTTGGAGGGCTGATAGATATTCACAGTTTGCATTTACTTGTGGATTTATATTCTCTCTTATGTGCACACATCTTTGATCAGTATTTCCTTCATTATGTCAGAATATATTCGTTTTTATGAACCTTTAGTGTCTTCAGAGAACAACCTGTCCCAATCCAGTGAAACTGAAGAAATCAGACACTCTCTGAAGTCCTACAAGTCTGACTAAGCTGTAAGAATCGACCCAAGAAACATATTTTGCAGCAGTTTGAAGTTACAACACTGAGAGGCTGCAGCATAGGCGTTTCAAGCCCATTTTTGGGGGTGCTGAAGCACCTCTAAATTGAATCCCAGCACCCCTGAAATGTAAGAGATTTAATTAAGAGAGAAAATTTAATGCATGTCCTTTTAACAAGCTAGAAAAGTTTCAAAACCATACAGCACTTGGTTGAAATGTATTATTTTAACAACACAGCAGCTCCACCATGTTGTGCATTCCAAAGAATAACTTCAATGTCAATTTTTGGTGTTTTTGGTCCTCACTATAGGGGGCTGGTTTACTCCAGAACCATGCACACTGTTTATGTGTATGTTGAGGAGCTGCTGTATCAACAGGAGTTGTCTTTCCCCAGAAATGAGGGCTACCACATGTTTCTATATGATTCCAATCCATTCCTCTTTTGCTGTGGCTCAGCATTTAAATAACCTTCATCAGATTTGATGGTTTAGTCAAAGTGTGAGACTTTTATTTCACAAATGTGGGAATTAAATTGCATTAAAATGTACAAAACAGTGAAATTTATCCGGCTCAGCACCCCTAAACATCTGATCCAAGACTGGCCCCTGGGCTGCAGGAATAAGGATATGGAGATGCAGAAAATTAACTATACTCATGCTTCATCACATCTTTCTCTGCAAGACAAGACAAGCAAATAATCTTTGCAATGTTTAAAGGAGATCAAAGTTCACATTTAATGAGAAGTTTGAACTCTTGCATGTACATATGTTCTTTAACGTTGTGCCCTTGTGTCATGTTGCACGTCTCAGCGTGAGGTTTTGAAGACAGAGAGCTGCCCTGTCTGCAGAAAGTAAATGCACACCACTGATCAGGATGAGGTTGAATATATAAGTCTATACCGACACATGAACCTAAAGAAGTTCTTGGATGCACAGTGTGGAAGTCTGCAGGAGCTCTTGCATCATGCAGCAGCATCCTCAAGTGAAACTCCCTCCTTTGTCTTTCTGAGTGAGGCGAAGGAGGGATGTCAGATTTAGAGGTCAGATCTGTGAGGAACATGGAGATTTGGATCATTACACGTACATAGATCCTGTCCTTGAGTACTCGTGAACATATCGGTGTAAGGACTCGTGTTCCTGGCTGTAATGACCCAGAATCTCTTGACATTTTAAAGCCGGTGAGATAGAGAACAGCTCGTCTCGAATGGGAACTTCTAAAAACAGAACTGCTGGAATTGTAGACAATAGATGCCTCCTTAGTTTCAGGGCGAGGCGGGAGGTGCCGAGACACACGGGGAGAGGAAGAGAAGGAGTTTTTATTCTGGTGTCACTGCAGCTACAATAAAAGTCTGACTAAATGTCAGCCTGTCGTGCATCCACACCGGGAAGCTCTTTTTTCTGCTGAGGCAGGAGGCAGGTGGAGGTGCAGAGAGAGGAGGGAGTGTGTGTTTGCACACCGGGCACTGACACAGCTCAGAGAGAGAGAGAGAGTTCGACGGGAGGACTCGGGGTGTCATGGTGTTGAGAAGAGAAGAGGATGTTATTCATCACGTCTTCAGGACTTTAAGAATACATCCTGGAGAGGAGAACAGGAGGTTCAAAGCACGCTCGTACATTTCTGAGCTGCTGCATAATGGTTGGGGAAATGTGTGTCACATCACTGACGGCAGAGCTTTCACTGCTTACGGTTATATTCACAATCAGGCCTCACCGTGAGATCAGCGCCTGTTTGCAAGGTTTCAGGAGGCGAGAGGAAGATTGCAACATCCTGGGTTTGTCTCGTAGCTTCTGCAGGGGAGCAATTTAAAGGCTGGAGGTGTTTTGCAGTGACTTCTTTATCGTCTGTTTGGAGGATTCAAGCACCTCCTCTCTGGAAGGGAGCTGCAGGACTGACGTCACACATTTCATTTACCCATGAAACACCAGAGATCAGGATTCAAAAGTGAAGGTCCTGTCTGGGGCAAATATAGCAACTTTTTTTCCCCACTCGGTCAGATCATTCGGCACTTCGGTCTCAATTCCCACTGTTACGCTGATGATACTCAGCTCTATCTCTGCACCTCACCATCCACCCAGCGTCCCCCTCAGTCTCTGGTCGACTTCCTCCACGCCATAAAAACCTGGATGACATCTAAACTCCTCAAACTCAACAGTACAAAGACGGAGCTCATGGTTGTGGCCCCCCTAGTCACTGCTCAGGAAGGTTGGAGATCTCCTCCTCATGTGGACGGCTGTTCCATCTCCACATCTCCTGAAGTCCACAACCTGGGTGTCAGTCTCCACTCCACCCTCTCCTTCCGGTCACACATCAAATCAGTCACAAAGTCTGCCTTCTATCACCTCAAGAACATCTTCTCCTCTGCGTTCATCTCTCTTAGATTCAGTTGCTCAGACCCTCGTCCACGCTTTCATTACCTCCCGGCTGGATTACTGCAATGGAGTCCTGTTCGGGGTACCCAGCAAAGCCCTGGACCGGCTCCAATACATGCCCTGGCAGCACATCTACCCCTTTCTCATGCACCTCCACTGGCTCCCTGTAAAGTACAGCATCACCTATAAGCTCCTCCTCCTCACCTACAAATCCCTGCATGCCCTCACCCCCCCAATATCTGCCTGACCTCCTCCACCAACACACTCCATCCTGGAACCTAAGGTCTTCAGACCTGGGTCTCCTCTCAGTCCCCCAGACTAAGCTGCAGACCTTCAGGGACAGAGCCTTCAGTGTGGAACTCTCTCCCTCCTGACATCCAGAGCGCCCCAACCCTGGACACTTTTAAGAAAGCAGTCAAAACACACCTTTACCTCAAGGCCTGTCCCTGTTAGATAACCTCACCCACCCCCCAGACCCCCTACCTGACCCTGTGAAGAGACCTTGGGTTTCTTAAAAGGCGCTATATAAATATGAGTTATTATTATTAACTTACATTCTATGATGGAGTTGCAGCACTGACTTCAGAGATGGGTATTTATCTGCAGCTCCTCATAGACAGAGGAGAGAGGTGTGTCAGTCAACTAAGAGCTGGTCTGTAGGCGTTGTTTTGCTTTCAGCTGCATGCTGGATGTTGCTCCCTCTTTCACTGATGCATCATTAGGATCATTTTGGGGGATCAGGTTTGGCGGGGCCTTAGTGTTTGGCTCGGCCCTACTCGTTGGGGGTCCATCAGGGCTGGGTGGGTGGCTGGTGTCCCTGTCACCCTCCGTCCCCCTGCTGCCCCCTCCCCTGTGGGGGCCTGGTCCGCGGCTGCCCTCGGGGCCGAGTTTCCCGGGGTTCCCTCGCGGTCCTCTTTGGGGGGTGGGGTGGCGCGCAGCTGGGGGGAGTTACTACGGCAGCCATTGGGGTGTCCCTCCATGCCCCCGCGGCCTGGTCCATCAGTCGCGGGGCGTGGCTGGGGGGCGTGGCTGGGGGGAGTGGTCGGGCCATCTGGGGGGGATTGGCCCTGCCGCCTCGGCCCTCCCCCCGCTCCGGCGTGCCGGTTGGTGGGCTCTGGTCCTGGTCCTGCCCGTCTGCCTGGCTGTCTGCTCCTGGTGCCGGGCCCCCTCGGCCCTTGTGGCTCCTTTGGCTCCGTCTTGGGGGGCTGTTGGGGCAGTGTTGTGGGGGTGTCCCTTGGGGGGGCTGCGGGATCTCTCCCCCCTCGCCCCCCTTTCCTCCTACTGGGTGACCTGGGGGTCGCCCTGGGTGCTCCGGCGGTACCTGTTTGCTTCCGGTCTGGGTCCTTGGCTCGTCCCCTGGCCTGGGTCTCCCGCGGCGGGTTGGGTCCTTCGGTCTGACTGCTCTCGCGGCCCGGGTGCCGAGCCGTACCGCTCGGCTGATCTGACCCAAGTGGTTTCATCTGCACCAGTGGTGGTCTTGTTACACAAATAGAACACAGCACGGCGGCAACCCTCTGACCCAAGCTTCAGTAATGATTGTGGACACTAAGGGTTGCTTAATCATTAGTATCACCACACAGAGTTTGTTTTGGCATCATGGTGAGATGGTCCCTCTCCATCTAAGTGTGTTAGGTCTCTCTCTCCTTCTCTCTCCCTGTCCCTTTGTATATCCTTATGTAATCTTTCTTTCACTTTCTCTTATTCTTTTATTTATTTATTTTTTGGCCCACCTCGGTGTGCACGCCCTCTTTTACAGAACATGATATTAGCTGCCAATAAAAGAGAGGCCAGAGTTCTAAGAGGGATGGTGATGGTTGCATGCACACAGTCACAAGCACAGCAGAAACATGTTCTCTTTCTTTGCTTTTGCTGCAAGAATAAATTACATTAATATTTGACAGTTTGTGACAAACATGACACAAACCAGAAATATATATGCAGACAAGAGAGGAAGAAAAAAAAGAGAGAAAAAAAAGGATCATTTTGGGGATGGTCAGTAAGTGTCAGGCTGAAAAAGAAGCACCATACCTGGAGATTACATCACAAACATAATCCCCAGAGTAAAATCAGACAGAAGAAGCTACAGCACATAGAGTAAAGTCTAAGGCGGTGTGAGAAACGGCCTCAGAGATGAGACAGAGGATGTTTTACCGTCCCTTGATCCCCGGTGAAATAAACAACAGATATTTACAGGCAGTGAGTGAACAAACTCCTTCATTTAAACGGCTTTAATCTGCTCTGGATGAGAGCGCCCGCTAAATGCTTTTAAAGTAAAGAGGTAGTAAACAATTTGAAACTCCACTCGGGTGAGTTGTAGCAACATAAACCGGAGCAGAAAGAACAAACAGCTCACATCGCTCCTCCTTAATTCAGCAGGACGGAGCAGCGGTGAGACAGC